>NC_135423.1:24291469-24518969 GCF_051991245.1 Festucalex cinctus | reverse complement strand
CAATAAACAAAAGCAGGGATTTCTACCTTGACACTGTCCTCATCCTGACCCAAGTAAAGGCTTCTCTCAGGCAGCGTGAGTCCCTCCTGATCAATCTATACAAACATCACACACACAATTCAATGTCATCGTCAGAAAAATGCCAATATTTACAAGCTAATAAACTGTCTTCCAATCGATTAACTTATCATTCCATTTAGTGTGCGTATGTGTATTTTGCAGAGAAATGAAGGAGAAAAAAAATATTCAAAGCTATCTGGCCGTGTGTAAAAATGTACAGTACTCACCTCCCTTGTTAAATCATGAATATAACTATGGTTAATCACATGTTTTGTAAAGATGACATAATTTTCACTGACCAAATCCGAGCCTGGTTATCTCCAGATCTGCTCCATCAAGAAATGCGGTGCGGAGTTAGGACCCAAGATACGGGGGTTGGAGTCTTTATATACAAAAACACATCTGCGGCCCCTTCTCAAGGTTTCTCATTTTTTCCCTTGATGTTTTTTTGTTTTGTTTTTTGTTTTGGTTTTTCCTTGCTCTTTTGTGGTTCGATCAAGAAATGTCATTGATATTTGTCAACTGTGGACACGTGGAGCCCACAGTTTATATATTTTTATGTTTATATATTTTTATGTTTGTATATATATGTTATATATATATATATATATATATATATATATATATATATATATATATATATATATATATATATATATATATATATATATGCTGTCAAAGTTAAAGCGTTAACTAATTAATTAATCACAAAATTAATCATTGTATTACCACAGATTAATCACACTATTAATTTTGACCGCTGAAATAAAACATAACTACATGCATAAAAGTTAAGCATTTAATATATGTTTACATATGCCGTAGGTAATTTATTCCCATTTTAAATTATGCAAATAATTAATTGATTAGAAAAAGCAGGATGAACGTGTGCAGTGGATATATATCTTTGAAGATGTCCTTGTTACATTAAATGTTGAAAAAATTATTGTTATTTAGCGGGCAAAATATGTTGGGAAAAAAAGCCTTTTTAAGTCAGTGATTAATCGTGATTAATCAAAATTCTAAGATGTGATTAATTTGATTAAAAAATGTAATCATTTGACAGCTCTAATATATATATATATATATATATATATATATATATATATATATATATATATATATATATATATATATATATATATATATATATATATATATATATATATATCAACAGAGAGCATGGCTGGATATGGCCTCGAAGATCAAAGAAAACACTCGACGCAGAAACCTTGACTGACAGATTTGCATGGAAGAAATCTCAACATGCTGAGAGAGCACCTCAGCTAAGGAACCTCGAAGAACTGACAAAAGTGTCATTCAATAACTCTTGCTTGACTCGCTAGGGCGATGCACATTTCTGTATGACAGCATAAAGGCTTATATGACGAAATAAGAGCGACTAGACAAACTAAGAGTGGCTAGTACATCATCACCATTCATAATCAACTTAAAGGAACATACTAAATGCATAAGACTAGAGAAACTAATAGGCTAATACATTATCATCATACAAATCACGATGAGTGTTCACTGGATCACTCAGGAGCTCCAAACAGCAAGTCCGAGCAAGCTCAGCCCACCCCTGGCAGTTCAAGGTATAGCAAAGGTTTATAGTAAGTCTAGAGGAGTTGATACTGTGCCCCCAGTTCCTCTTTTGGGTTTGAGTTGTTATGACCCAGATATTGTAGCTTTAGATTTTTGTTAACCTCTCTTTCTAACCTCTAACTTTTCCTGATTACCAGTTATCAGTTCATCTCATGCCATCCACACACCGAACATCAGCTTGTGGTAGTTTAGATTCAACTTTGTTCAAAACATTTTTGAACAAAATTGAAGTTTAGATTATCTTTTAAAATAATGCATGGCCTAATTGATTTGTTGATGTGCTTAAACGTTTTCTTTTGAATTTTATTTTTGAATCAACAATAGATGTGGATTTCAAATCTCTTCTTGGTGTATTCAATTGATTAGTCATACACTACAATTTTGTAATGTCCTAGAATTCTTTTTTTTTTTTAATTTGGGGACCTTTTAGCATATGAGATTACAATAGATTAATTAGGTTAATTAATTAATTAAAAATCCTGCAATTAATTAGATTAAAAATTGTAATCGCCTGACAGCACTAATAACACAATGACCCCATGACCCAAGCCAAAACAGTCATAACAGAAACTGTCTGACAAAATGAAATTGGCTAAAAAGTTCTCCAAAAGCCCCTACAAATTTCCACAATGCAAAGAAATTCCCAAACAGATGAGAAATAAAGTAATTGACATCGGTCATCCAGGAACAGTGGCTGACCCACAAAAACTACCCCATGAGCTCAGTGAAAACTCATCCTGGAGGTCACAAAGGAACCCAGGACAACATCGAAAGAACTGCTGGCCTCCCGTTACTTAAAGGGGATCGTTCGGATTTTTTTACATGAATCTCAATTTCATCCTCACCTCCAGTGTGTGCGATCAGCACTGACTTACCCCTGACAGCGTTCTGTGACACCAGTTCTGGTCCGGTGTTGGACGAGAGGAAAATAGTCCAGCAAGTTGGCTGTGATCACGGAAATAAAGCGTTTTTCTGCTGCCAGCTGATCCTTCCGCTAGAAGTTGTTTGTCTTTTCGAAGGCGGAAGGATCACCTAGCTGCCTGCAGTGCGTCAATTCGCCGTCTACAGGGCGACGCGCAGTGATACGAACGAACAGAAAAGTAGTGGCTGGCGGTAATGGCGTCTGACTTTTTTCAGGAAAGAGTATTTGTGATGCAAATGCATCACTCTTTTGAACACAAATTGTTTTTAGAAGAAAAACGCTTTATTTCCGTGATCACAGCCAACTTGCTGGACTATTTTCCTCTCGTCCAACACCGGACCAGAACTGGTGTCACAGAACGCTGTCAGGGGTAAGTCAGTGCTGATCGCACACACTGGAGGTGAGGATGAAGTTGAGATTCATGTCAAAAAATCTGAACTATCCCTTTAACAATAAGGAAGCGACTGGATTGAAATAACATCCTTGACAGTGTTCAACATGAAAAACACTAAAACACTAAAAATGAAGGCTTGCCTTACTTTTGGAAAAAAACAAAACAATAATAATTTCAAAAAAACATTTGAATGATTCCCAAGACTTTTTCACAGAAGTTGAACTTTTTGGAAGTCTTGTTACATCTCACATAAATGTAACACAGCATTTCCAACAAATAACAATACGACGAGTAATGCAAAAATTGTGGCGTGATGGTTTAGGCCTGCTTTGCTACTTCAGAACCTGAACAACCTGTTATTGAGGGAACAATGACCCCCAGCAAATCAACTTGTGAATGTCTTAAAAAAGGACAAGATGAAAGTCTTGGACTGACCTAGTCAAAGGGCAGACTTGAATCCATTCGAATTGCTGTGACCTTATAAAGTCCGTTCATGTTCGAAATCCATCCGGTGTTGCTGAATGTCATCAATTTAATAAGGCTGAGTGATTATCTCCACATAAGAGACTCACTGCAATTTCCTGAAAACACTTGATTTCAGTTGTTGATGGTCAAGGTGGCCCAATCATTTCCTAGGCCCCACACAGGGCCAGGTAGTTTTGAATAGACATTTTGTCCCATGATAAATACAATCACCATTATAAACTGCATTTTATGTTTACTAGGGTTCTTTGTCTGATATTTACTTGTATTTGATACTGCCAGTCAACTTTAGAACCTAATGCATGTGTATTATGCTGAAGTTGAACAAAAAAGACATGCAGTCATTTAATGTAGTGACAATATTGAATAACATTTTTCCAGATGGTTGACAGGGTGTTAAGGAGGCATATTTTAACTTTTTAATGGCTTCAATACACATTATTGTGTCTCTGGAGTGCCAGAGAATTTGAGACTTGATGAATAGACATTCATCAAGTCTGAAACTGAACCACCAAGTAAATCATCTGCCCATTTCTGAAAATTTGTGAGCGGCTGTTCTTTACTTCCTTCACTGTCACACCACAGTGGGGCTAATTTACATAAATGGCCCCATGCGAGTTTCTCGGCCAATGGCAGGTGATCGTGTCATGGGTGGAGAAACTTGGCGCCGGGTCAATGGGGTATATGCCACGGAAGAGGCGGTACATGATTTTGCACATCAGTTTGGTTCCGGTCCGGGTTGCAAACGCGCAACCGAGGGGCACAAAGTCAAAATTGATACGTTTCCATTTTGCTTTGTTTTACTCTACTTTTTGCAGTCATGTCGCAATTGAGAATTGTCATTGAGAAACCATTCTGTATTGACTTACCTGGATAAAAACATTAAAGGTTAAATAAATAATTAGTTATGTTCCCCGCCCACCCGCGATAGGTTAATTTCCGCGAAGTAGAGGACGTTAAAGGAAAATAAATGGGGCGGGGGGTTAAGCCATAACAAAGCCACCGCACAGTTACCACTCTTCTAAACACTTGTTAACTTGGTAAATATAACAAGAAAAAGAATAAGAAAAAGAATACTGTAAATCCGGGTTGGGCAGGGAGGTGCGGGTAATATAAGTAATCGCTGGAAACCACGCAAAATAACAAGGTACAACCCAAAATAAACCCCATAATGTATGAATATTGGACCCAAATACAAATCTGCGATACAGTATAGTGAATCCGTGATAAGTGAACCGTGAAGTAGCGAGGGACCACTGTATAAGTTTACTGCTGGTCACACTTTGACCCCGAAATGGATTATTTCTGATGGGTAAAATGTTTTTTAAAAGGTTCATTAGAGTTTTCAACATTCGAGGTTTCACTGTTGAGCTAAAATGAATAAGACAATCTTAGGGTGTGAATTTTGTCAAATTTGACAATAGCACGAAAATCTTGTAATTTACTCCAATAATTTTCTTTGAAGTTTCAGTTTGAAACTTGCATAGTATTATAATGAGGGCCTTCTAAAGGGTAAGGTTGAGTGAGTGTTTTAGAACATGATTTTTGACATTTAAATTAAATGTGCTTTTTCTCACTCTTCTCTTCTTTAACCAGAAACAAAGTATGATGCAGTCACAGTATTGACCCTGTATATTCACATTAAGTTTTAAGACTAAGAACATTTCTATGTGATCAAGTTCAACTCCATTGTTTAAACATTCTGTAATTAGTCTGTAACAACAAGCTGTGTTGTCACAGAGGATTAACCTTGCAGCATTATGACACCCACACACAGATACACGCGCAGCTTAGAAATGGACACCGTTTCTCACCCTGATTGCATTCCGAGAAGAGTTTTTGTCATCCACATTGACGGTGAGAGAGAAGAACACGGCAGTGCTGTACACGCCCTGCGTCCTGTAAAGCAGCTCGTTGAAGTCTGGTCTTTGTGGAGCGCCCTCTTTCTCCCAGCCAGCAGCAGGAGGAACCCCGACTTGATCCCACCCTCCGCAGCTGTCGATCACCTCCATCATGGGGTCCGAGCCCAGCTTGTCGATCTCCTGGATGTTGACGCAAGATCGATAAAATTCCTTGACCTTGCGCTCGGCGGAGTCGGGCTCACGCCTCTGAATCGGCTCCAGAAGGATGCGCTGCAGTTTTTCTTCGTTGTGCTCTCCTATGGCTGTAATGATCCCATAGCTGAGTTTGTCTTCTGGGATGGCGTGACGCCTCAACCAGCCTCCACAGGCGAAGGAGTAAAAGTCCTGGCAGGGCTGGATGGTGGGGTCAATATTGGCCTGCACAAAACGCGCTGCCCGCAACAGTATGCGTCTCCGCTGGCAGTCTTGCCTGCACTGCGGATCTTGCTGGGCCTCCAGCGAAATGTATTTGAGCGCCAGCATGCTTCCCAAAATTACGCACATTCCCGCTGCGAAGACCAAAGCCGAAAGGAGGCAAATCTCCCTCCGGCTCCATCGGGGGAGGCCGCCACTGCTGCTCGTGCTGCTCGCGTCTCGGTTGCGACCATTTGACCAGGTGCCTCCCCGCCCACGTGCCATGTGGCGGTCCAGACTGCCACCCAAGTGAAGGGTCATACCATTACTGAGGATGTCACTGCTGTAGCGGCCGCCATATTTCACTTCCTGGAACTCATCATAGTGCGCGGTTAGTGAGTACGTCTTCTCCATGACAATGGGACGTTATGAATTAGATGTCAATAGCAGACGGCTGTCGGGGGGGAGGGATTAAAGGGGATTTATTTTGTGTTCAGATTAAGACCATGACTCCGACAGAGATAAATAGACGGAGGCCACACAGGGCAAAACATGGATGATACGGCCTTCTTAGGCTACCGTTGCCTTTGTTCCTTTCAAATCACAAGCCGGCAGAATGAGGACTTCCATTCTGCATGAGGAATCTCCTGGGTCTTGCTCTCTATCTCGCGCATCCTCGTTCTCCTGGCTCCGTTTCCATTTGTTCTCCTCCTCCCCGACCACTTCCAGGTCACCTGCTGATGAAAATAGGAATGATTTAGGAGGGGACTTTAAGGCATCAGAGAAATATTGAACATCGGGAATTCAAACTTCTGGCACAGTTTTGTCACATATTCTGCTCAATTCTATTGCATGGCAGCTAAACCTGTCTCTGAGAGAAATTTGGAATAGATATGTTTATTTCAGGATTGATACTGATGGCGTTTATTCGTTTCAGACTTTGCAAAATGTGGAATTTTTTTTTATTTTATTTTTTATTTTATTTTTTTTAAATCATAGACAATATTCTTCATTTTAAATTTCCCCAAAAAATAAATAAAATGTTCAGGGCGCTCCCAAGGTTATCAGTACATCTTAAAAAGTTAAATTGAAACTTAAAGAAGTAAATACCATAGGTCTGTTTTTTTTTCCAAAAAAAAAATAAAAATGTAATCTTACTAAACTTTCACATTTCTTTGTTTTAATGTCAACCAAAAACATAAGGTTCAGAAGGTTCCCAGAGTCAGCAGCATCTCTCATAAAGTTAATTGAAATTTTAAATAAATAGTTCCCTGAGATTAAAATGGTTTAACTTTACCTTTTATCGGCTGTCAGAGCTTGAAAAAAGCCAGATACTGATATTCGTCAAAATGCCCAATACCGACGGATTATCGGTCTATCCCTAGTTTGAATGCGAAACAACTTTAAAGAGAAAAGAGCTATGAAGTTAGCTATCAAGATGGAGGTTGGATTTGGCACAATATTTGTGTGCTAAAAAATAAAATGCACTCAGTGAGCGTAAACAAAAGCATAAAACTTTGTCACCTGAGAAATCAATGGCTCAATGATTATCATCCATGTGTGCTAAAAGAAGGAAAGGTTTCATCGAGATCCATGTTGTCTCCAAGGGAACAGTAATAGTACCATATCAGCTTCAACAAGTTCAATCTTGATCAGATTAACTGTTAAATCAGCTTTCCATATCTAGAGTATAGTTCAGTCATGAAAACATCATAAAGTGTTCTATTTCAAAAACAAAAAGCCAACAATAATGCTCAACAATGCAGACTCACATGGCAAAGGTACATACAAATAGTCTGGGGTTGTCTGCTCCTACTAATCCTCAGTCCATACTGCCTGTAGGCGATATCGCACACCACAATGCGAGCGCCTGACAGATAAGTCGTGCTGTAGCGCGGTGAGTGTGTACATCTGTATAACTGTGTTGGGCGGGTTATTGGTCAGCCACAGGCAACTTGCTCACAGCTATGAAGACCATCAGTTACACCTTATATGTGAATAGCTTGCTGCGTTCAAGCACACACATATACAAAAAAAGAGACCGTCACCTTATAAGGGGCCCTATTTTCGAGGCCTGCGCAAGTCTAATGCAAAGAACAGTCAAAGTGTGCCCATGGGTGGAGTTTTCTTTCATTTGGTAACGGGGTGTTTGCGCCATTGTGCACTGTTGTGGGATGGAATGTGCACATAGTGCATTTATGCAGATAAACTGCATGTGACATCAGCAATTGGAGACTGGCTTGCACCCCCCAATCGCACATCCAGTTGTGACGCCCCCAGAGCCATAGCCAGGTGGGTGCTATTCAAATATTTTTAAGGTGATAATGATAATAATTTGTTCAATGAATGGATTTCCACAATGATTCAGAGAGATTGTCCCATGCTATTGTAATTTTTATCAATGAAATATTGTGACATCCACCATACATGTCGCCCTAATCTCATTACACCACCTGCGCCACTAGACAGACCTTGTTTTACAGTCTAAAATTTTGTCTACTTTTGTCAGCAAATTATAGATGAGCGGGGCAGAGTGCATTTATCAAATTTGAAAATACGTTCAACTAGACTTGCCCCGGCACGTAAATTAAGATGTGCCTGTTTTTACATGAAGCGAATAACCAAATAACCAAATCCTTCAGGGAAGCGGCAGCTGTGTGCTCCGGAATGCCCAGAGAGGTGCAACACATCCCCAAACAAAACATGCATGTGCGCCTGGAAATGAAAATAGAGCCCAAGAAGTTGATGTGACGAATGCGAGCATATAGTATGGTATTAAGAGTAGTGTCATATCTGTTAAAAACTGTGTGGAGAATGTGTGATCTTTTAGCAAAATAAAATAGAAGAGGTGCATAAATTAGAACATTTTTTTCCCAATAAACACAGTCATCATTGTAAAAAGCCAGCAGTGGTGTTTTAATTGTGTGTTTAATTGTGTCATCATCATCCTCATCCTCATCATCATCATCATAGTTTAAGTAATTAGGCTCTATCACAGGCTTATGACAAATGAACTCCGATTAATTAAAAAAAAGTGATCGCACACATTCACACACCCGCCTTGACATCAGAGGGAGGTGAGAAACTCATTCCACGATGTGATGTCAATGACGTGTGACGTGGTCACGTTCTTCAGAGCCATCCACAGACAAACCAAACTTGAGATGCATTTTTATTTTTTTTTGGTCCTATTTTCTAGTTTACCCAGTAAAGAACCTTAATGTCATTAGTGCCTTTGAGTGTTGCTTGGTTATCAGTGATTTGTACCCTCCTCGTTGTGTTAGTTGTGATACAAAGTGTTGTGCAGTTCAAGGTGAGTTGGGCATCCAAAAGGGCGAAAAATTGGGGTAAGTACTGAGGAAATTCAACGCTCAAATGTCTAAGTGAATTGTCACTGTCCATCCAAATGTTCATCTATCAAACCTCCACTTTTGTACACGTGCTCGATAAGAAATTTGCCATATCTATGAGGCTATATATCATGACATCAGTTTCATGTACTTAATGGATGAGCCCATATTCCCTCTACCTCTACTTATTATAATGCACAGGTTATTGGATTACATGATTCAGATATATGCCTCCTCTCTTTGCAACTACTCTCCTCTGCTTTTCAAATGCATGTACACTCCCTTGTGCCACAGCTCCTTAAACACTACAATAAATTATGGCAACACACACGCATACCTACACCCAAGTACACACGCAAACAACATGGGCGCACAACAACACACACAGAAAACCAGTGTATGGATAATGGATTGGATCTCGTGGGTTCCATCCCAGAATGCAATGTGTGATGAATGGCTATTTACCGAACATGACAGCCTCTGATATCTGAGGGTAACTTATGCTGAAGTGTATGCGTAAGCACGCGCACACACTTGGACACTGGACACATACGTGGAAAACACACATCTCATGAGACGCGGCACTTTGGCAGCTTTTCCAAGACAGTAGACACTTTAAACAAGCTGTACAGCGCAACAGCAGTATATCAAACACCTTTCAAAGTATTCTCTAAACGTAAGTGAGAAATCATCACTTAGAGAGGGAATATTTTTTTTCTAATGATGCTCTTCACAAACAGTTTTTGATCAGCCTTAAAAAAAAAAGACATATTGTGGTAGTTGGGTCTCTGGAGTGCATGCCCACTGATCGCTGCTGTTAAGAACTGAGATTCATGAACAATTGCTCAGGTGCAGGATGATTTGCACCTGTGTTACTATATCCATTTACTGGTTAATTCCAAACACTTGCCAGATGGTCCCAATTAGATGTGTCTCTCCAATTCTCCATATTAGGACATTAGATTGGAGAAGATGTTAAGAGAGGAGAGCTCCAGCAATGACAGCCTTGTGTGTGAATGAATGTGACACACTTGTATAAGTATCCATCCATCCATCCATTTTCTTGACCGCTTATTCCTCACAAGGGTCGCGGGGGCTGCTGGCGCCTATCTCAGCTGGCTCTGGGCAGTAGGCGGGGGACACCCTGGACTGGTTGCCAACCAATCGCAGGGCTTGTATAAGTATGTAAGTTATAATTTGGCCCTTCACATATTTTTGCTTTACTCTCGAATATGCCACAGGTCAGACAACGCAGCACAAGGTTTTATCAGGGGATTGCTTACTGTAAGATAAGTCAGATCAGCTAGTAAGCCCTTAAAGTGTAAAACACAATCATACTTGGCCAATTCAATCATAACAGCCCAAAATTCAGTATGATAACCCATTGCCTTGTAGCATCATTTATTAATGAAACACTTTATGCAACTTTCCTGACTTCCATCCATCCATTTTCTTGACCACTTATTCCCCACAAGGGTTGCGGGGGTGCTGCAGCCTATCTCAGCTGGCTTTGGGCAGTAGGCGGGGTACACACTGAACTGGTTGCCAGCCAATCGCAGGGCACTCAGAGACGAACAACCATCCACACTCACAAGCACACCTAGGGACAATTCGGAGCGCCCAATTAACCTGCCATTGCATGTCTTTGGAATGTGGGAGGAGACCGGAGTACCCGGAGAAGACCCACGCAGGCATGGAGAGAACAGGCAAACTCCACCCAGGAAAGCTGGAGCCTGGATCCGAACCTGAGTCCTCAGTACTGGGAGGCGGATGTACTACTTTCCTGAATCTGCAAATTATATTGAGTTGATGTGCAAGTGTTGGGCCACGGCCCACACGTCGGGGTTGGACGGTAGGGGTCAAATCTCTAACTTGGGGCAAATTCATACCTTATATTGAATATACTGTTTAGACCGCACACCCCTAATTAAAATTATTAACATATTATTCAGTCATTATTATAGTTTTTAAAATGATCAGTGATAGGTGTCACATGAATGATATGGGGTGCAGATATGAGTCCCACAGACAGCTCACTCTGAATTTAATTACCCGCTATCATTGTCTGTTGCCTAAATGTTCCAGTCATGCACGGATCGCTATCACCGTGCCTCATTTAAAAGGAATAAGAGACGCTTTGATTGGCTGCAAATCATGTCGGTTCTCTCCACACCCACAACTGCGCAAGCGCACTTTTTTTCTTTTTTTTTTAAGTTTGAGTGCATATGACATTCCTAACATCCGATCTAACCCACCTTTTCACTGGGCCATATTTGCACCAGCGGCGAAAATTAGCCGCAGGTGTCAACGTGCCCAAGCACAGTACAAATTTCATTGTGTGAGAACACTTTTAACAACTCTCTTACTTAAAGGGACAACAGGAGAAATTGCAAAAAAAATGTGGACATTTCAAAGGCTGATATTTGAAACTGTGCAACCGAGTAAACCGAGTAACCGAGGCTATGGGCGCTTGGGTTACTTTTCTTCATGAGCAAAAAATTTGATTTAGGGCTCAAACCAACTGTGGAAATATTATGTCCACTCGACATTCTCTGTATTGGAGGTGGGTACAGCTATGGCTCATTTGCATGAAACTGGCTGCAGCTCCCAAAACAGTCTGCTTTCAAGAGGGCTGCAAACGGTTTTGTATAAATGTTAAGTGTGCCGCCATTATTGGGGTATTTTGACTCCGATATGTGCAATACGTCTGTATAATATGAAGCATTTCATAATGTCTCTTTTAAGAACGGTCACGAAAGCCTTCTAGCCTCAATTCCAGCTTCTCTTCAATATCACGGCCATCACCAATGAGTCACACAGTATGTCTGCTTGCTGTTTGGCATTGAGTAGGCTTATGTTATATTGATTTTCAGAACATTCACTTTAAAAGTAACTGCTGGCCGGAGCAGAGGAACTACAGTGCGACAATTGTGTCTTTTGAAAGCGCAATCATGGACAAACTATAACCCTTGGCTTCACTAGTATGAATGCAGAGTTAAGGACTTTCAGTGGTGACCAAATATAAACTCTACATTTATCCTCCTTTTTTTTAAAAGTTTGTTCTCTTTAGATTAAATTATGATCCCAAGATCAAAATTGTTTCAAAACTTGCTGTAGGAGCACTGGGACTCAACTCTTATCAGCAGCTGCCAGAGGCTGCACTAGAGAGCAATGGTTAGTTTTATGGCTGCAGGTTTGAAAATCAACCTTGGATTTGGGGATTTTTGGTACCACTGGAATAATTTAGACACGACAACAAAAACAACATTATAAAGTGACCATAAAAATATTAAAATTTTGCTCACACACTTACTGTACATTTACAATTTACAGTATTGATAGCTCACACTTGTTTTTATACTATTTTTATTTAACATTCTTGCTTAGTCTTTGGTATCTATCACACTCTAGCCTACACGCACATAGGTAGCAGTGAATCTGGGAAGTTTTTGATTGAAAGCTTCTATTATTCATTTAGATTATGAATATATTAATACACAATAACTGTGAGAATACTTCATATTTTATTACCATACAATTTAAAGCTTTGACTTGGAGAAAAATATCAACCTTAGCAATAAATTGAATGTGAATTCTTATACTTTAAGAACTTTTTTTTGGTGACGCAATAGGCACGGATGCAAATGGGTGTGCTAAAACGCAACCACTGATAGAGACTTTGAACAACAAAGACGTGAAGGATTAACAATAGAACGCAAGAGGTATATATTGAAAACATTATTCAACTGTAAAATGTTCACTTATGTACTCAGACACAATTAAACGTGCGTCCTACTACGCACCATTCAAACAGCTATAGGACCGTTGGTAGTGACGAACATATGTACCTAATTAGAATAGTTATTTCCACAAGTTACAGTGTGTCATTAATTGTACTATATTGTCCAAAGTGAAATTGCTAAGACCACCTGTCAGCAGTGTGATACTCTAAAGCGCTTAAACGTGAGGGCTACCCTGCACGCACAAGAGTAGCGGGAGCTCACCTGTGGAGAGTAAATCAAAACAGCTGGTGGGAAGGTAAAAGTGCTTGAGAGATGATTGAGATCCGCTCCACTGGAAGTCAAGTAGGTGATCTGCTTCCCTCCGGAGAATGGCACGCGCACACACCGGGATGTGCACCGTTTACTGCCGACCGCTGCAGCCCACAGCCTCCCAACAAGTACGAGGGGGAGGGAGGGGAGAGAAAGGGAGGGACAAAGGAGAGAGAGAGAGAGAGAGAGAGAGAGAGAGAGAGAGAGAGAGAGAGAGAGAGAGAGAGAGAGAGAGAGAGAGAGAGAGAGAGAGAGAGAGAGAGAGAGAGAGAGACCCTAATGCACACACAAACCACACGTTGATTGTTCAAGTGTCCATACTGTATGATGTTGAAAGTTAAATTTTTCTTTTTTTGGACAGTTTTTTTGTCAACTCGACTAAGTCAGTTTTCATTTTGCAGATGTTCTCAAACTTTTTTTTTTTTTTTTTTTTACACAAAGTGCATCTTAAAAAATTGTTAGCTTCCCAAGAACCATCATCATGACCACTAAAATACAATAGCATAGTAGTCATAAGTGTTCGTGACAAGTGAGACAGTGAAGTACAAGTTAGAGTAAGCCACACTATGCAGTTTGAACATCAATCTACACTTTGCATGTATGTTGTAAAATTCTAAAAGTGGAAACTGATTAAATTTAAGTGTATTGCATTTAACATTTACTGTAAATGAAAATTGTACTACTTATACTTATAAAGCCCGTATCCCACAGAGCGGCGATAGTTTGGAAGTGTTTGAGAAGGCAGCAGATATTGATTTTTTTTTTTAATTTTTTTTTTTTTGTCAGCGTTTGTCAGGGTTCGTTCAGTCGCAAAGATGTTTGCCGTTTACAGCTCTGGCCACCTCTCCATCAGGTTTTGATTGTGGGAATTGCGCAACTTAATCTACCGGTCAATTCACGTTGGTACTGGCCAATGTTAAGTGAGGACCAAGTTGTTTTCTTGGTTTGGGAGGGGCTGGTGCTTGGACAGCAAGAATGAGCAGGAATACTCAGAGATGGAATGAAGGAATGGAGGGAAATTCACTTTGGCGGTGTTTTAGTGATGAAATAGCATTTTTAATAAGGCTAATAGCACAAAAAAAAGTTGATTTTGAATCATATAGGCCGTTTAAAACTGTTGGTTATCATTTGGCGAACATTTGCGACCTTGAACAAACCCCAATGAGCCCTCACAAATAAAAAATAACATTTGGTGCCTTCGCAAACACTCGCAAACGTTCGCCCATTAGTGGGATATGGCCTTTAATGTACACAGTTGAATTACAAAATTGACCCAAAAGTTTAAAGAGTGTACCTTTCACACTCACATTCACACCACTGAACAAATGAAGTTCAAATGAATGTTTTTGAAATGTGATGGAAAACCAGCGTAACCGAAGAAAACAAACGCCAAAACAAGTAAACTCCTCACGGGAAGACGCAGAATCTCAAAATTGCAAAGCAAACGTGCTTACCACTTGTTCACTGTGTTGCCCTTCAAAAAAAAAAAAAATGTGAAAAAACACTTCTTCTTCATTTTTTTTTTTTCCTGCAACCTATGCTGCATCACTGTCTAACCACCACACACAAGCCACAGGATCATTTATAGCCAACAAGTTGTAAACCAGTCAAACCAAAACGTTATACTGCAAATCAGCTTATTGACTAACTGGCGATTTCATTACCACTATTGAGAGCAAAGGCAAATCCATCATTTTAACTTCACAATATGCTCGCCTTTTAGAAGTTAGGTGTAGATGTTAATGTTTTTGATGACCTTGATAAAAATTATATTCGACATTTCGAGGTCACGCACGATTAACTCGTTTTTGCAGAAGTGTAAGAATATGCGCAAGAAGGCACTCGTCGTTGCCTCTGCACTTGCTGGTTTCATTACAATTTGTTATACTGTATTTGTGGTCAAAAAGAGTTTTTCATACAACGCTGGCATTGGTTCGAAACCTCATAAGTCACAATTTGGCAAATTTTATATTCTTTCAAAAATCCATACTTTTGGTCAGTATGCACGTGTGCGTGTTATTTATTTATTTATTTATTTATTTATTTATTTATTTATTTATTATTATTTATTTTTTTACATGACGTTTTTTGTGGTCTCCTGAAAATTTACGATTTCAGAGGTACAAGGTTTTGGCCCCTATACCAGCGATGAGTTAATGATAGACTATTGCACGTTCAAGTTCATAAAAATTCAATATGCTTTTGTGCTGATCTGCTCACCTAAGATGCAGGGTATATAATAGTTTTTAGATTTGTAATTATAAGGGTTTCTTAAGTTTGTGTTTGTTTGTACAGTAGTAAATGGAGTCATTGTCAAGTGCAAGATTTAAAAAAATCACAAAGTATTGTGTCACAAAGTAAACTACAATTCTCAACTGCTTTCTGTATGGTGGTTCAGATGGTGATGGATGGATAGATGGATGGACAGCATTACAGATAATAATATATTTAAAATGAAACTCAAAGCTCATGTATGATATTAACAATATATTACTATTTTTTTGTTAATTAAAATATTTTGTCCAATGTTGTCAACCATCGTTACATTACAATATTGCTGTTATTCCACGACTATTATTATTTTTTTTTTGCTGTTGATCATCCTGTTCAGTTAATGATTGAGCAGCAGTGGGTTAGTTTACTTAAATTAAAAATTGTTGGTTAGCCTACTTGGATCGTGGCTGACCCAGCATTAGAAATACCTCAAAGGACCCTGATTGATGAAGTCATCATGATGTCACCAAGCTAGGCACCATACAGGTACTGGGGGAAACATGAGCATTTCATTCAGTTCACGATACAAACTGATCACCCAGACACACAAATTGCTTTTGCGTCAGCTTTTATTCATTACAGGGATGAGTACATTCATTTATGCTAGACATGCTGTACAATGTTCTTCTGTATGTTTGCATGTTCTCCCTGTGCTTTCCTGAGTTCCTCCCACATTCCAAAAATTGACTTCTCATCAAATCTTAATTTTGAGTTCACTAAAGGTTCTCAGTTGTTAATATGTATGAATTTGAGTGTGAATAGTTGTTTGTCAATATGTGCCCTGCGAATGGCTGGGCGTACCCAGCCTCTCGCCCAAAGTCAGCTGTGATAAGCTCCATCTCACCTGTGACTTTAATGACGATAAGTGGTATAGAAAATGGAATGGTGGCTGTTGGACATTACATTGGACAAAGCACCCAGCTGTTTTTATACTTCATCCATCAATAGCGAGCGACGTGTCAAGCTGAGAAGGTAATGTACTGTTGAAAGGTACATAGTGTACGCTATTCAGCATTCTTGTTGTGCCTTGGCAGAGGTTGATTCATTTGGAACTTTTCCCTTTGTTTTAAAGGACAGACAAGTGAAATCTATTGGACAATGCCTGTTGCTACATTCACAAATCTTGCATCGTATGTAATGTATTTATACGTATGCTCTGTACGATGGATGCTTTTTACCGCTTGGCCAGGTCTACACTATAAATGAGACCTTAGTCTAAACTATTCTTTTAAATTGGTTAAATAATGGTTGGACAAGAGTATAATAGATACAGACCTAGATAGATAGATAGATAGATAGATAGATAGATAGATAGATAGATAGATAGATAGATAGATAGATAGATAGATAGATAGATAGATAGATAGATAGATAGATGCAAGCTTGCTGATTACCTAATCGTTTGAAACACCTGGGTTGGCTGTGGGAGAGATGGAAAACAGGCTGGATAGGGGTACTTGAGGACCGCGATTGAGAACCACTGGTATATAGTATATAGTGCAGTTCGCACCAGCCATGCTTCCAGCAAGATTAGCGATACTGTACACCCATATTAATATCTTAACTCTTCTTCAAATAACCGACAAACAAACCTGCACCACATAATATGAGCTGCACCACATAATGGAACCTTTTGCAATTTGTGGGGTCAATATTTGAGGTTGTTTACACCAAATAAAAACAAATAGTCATTAGATGCCGAAAATAAAACAGTCTGAAAAATGTAGGTTTCTTCACAAGTCACATACAGTATGGAATCTCTTTTTTTGTGCCTTGTATACACATGTAGCTACATCACATATAGAACATGGAAGGATTGACAAGAATGGAAAGGTTTACACTGCTCAAATGAGTAATTACACATGTCCAGGAAATGATCAAGGCAGAGCCAAATGATCACAAGCAGACGTTCTGCCCACCTTTCCATTTACTACCTGGACCTAGACAAAAAAAAGACAAAAAAAAAAAAAAGTCTTTGCTGGGGTTGTTTCATTGCGTCCTCTAACAATTTCCCTTTAGCTCGGGGGCATTTTGTCCCACTTTCCCCAGAAGTCATCTTACTAACAGGTAACAGTGAGAGCAACGAGGCACACTGGCCTATAATCTGGCTCAGTGAAGCATTTCATTTGGGTTCAGCTGTCAGCCTGCACAGAAGCAGAACACTTGGCACAATTATATCCCAAAACACTTGCGGCCTACAGGCCCAGAATTATAACGAGTGCCCCAGGAGACCCGAGGGGAGGGAAAGAACCCGTCGAGCCGGCGACGCTGATGATGAGCAGATGAGCTGGGATCAATGTTGGAGAGTCCACCTTAACGAACGCCGGGGAGTGTGACGAGGAGCGGCGCTTGGGGCCCGCAGCACTTTCATTCAGACAGATTTGTATTAGGGTGTTATTTACACACCTGCTGCCACCGGGATGGATAAGAAAACCCTCACGCCATCTCTGGCTGCTATGCACACACATTATACAAACAAGCGTATTGGTGGGGAAACTAGCACATCTGGGTAATCCTCTCCAAATACACAGACTAATTTTATTGGTCTCTAAACATGTCCTCTTGTAATCAGGGTTAATCAAGAATTGATCAAGATCTTTACAGCTGTAAGGAACAATTTGTTTGTTTCACTCCAGAGATTCCCTTCTCAGGTTGTGAAAGGAACTGTCTTCAAAAAAACAACTTTTAATTAATGTTCCTATATTTAAAAAAAACAAAAAAAAACAGGACATTATTATTAAAAACAGGACAAACATAACATGGCTAAAATGTTAATCACTCTAGTCAAAAGTAAAACCAAATGTTTGTGTACAAATGTTTTTTTTGTTTTGTTTTGACACAAACAAAGTAAGTTCGTTTATATGGAGAAAACGGAAATCTGAGAATATTTACTATTTAAGTGACTAAAATTTTAGATTTACCCTCATGTTATGTTGCGGGAAAAATTGACCCATTGTAAAATTTCTGATCTTTGAAGCTTTCAAAGCTCTTTGGCCAGTATTTAACCCTCCTGATAGTTTGCGGGTCAGTTAGGTCAAACTGACCATTGCAAAATTATTTGATTAAAGTAGTACTAGTAAGTGTAGTAACTCAATGACATGTAAATATTAATTAAAATTGATTAAAGATGCATTGTGCCATTTAAAAAGGTCATGTTAAAGCTTTTTCTACATCATACATGCGCCACCAATGCCCAGATGAGTACAGAGAGCCCTGACTGTTTTACTCTGAATGCATCTTATCTGCATTTATCTTCCCTTTATAGTTGAGTGTGCGGACCCCCGCACACTCCAAAATTTCTTTGTGAAGTGAGGGGCGGAGTTTTTCTTACCTCATTTGAAGTCATTTGAACTCACTTTAAGATCGTGCACGTACTCCGTCTATTTGGCCCAGTATCCATCCATCCATCCATCCATTTTCTTGACTGCTTATTCCTCACAAGGGTCGCGGGGAGTGCGTATCTCAGCTGGCTTTGGGCAGTAGGCGGGGGACACCCTGGACTGGTTGCCAGCCAATCGCAGGGCACACAGAGACGAACAACCATCCACACTCACAAGCACACCTAGGGACAATTCGGAGCACCCAATTAACCTGCCATGCATGTCTTTGGAATGTGGGAGGAGACCGGAGTACCCGGAGAAAACCCACGCAGGCACGGGGAGAACATGCAAACTCCACCCAGGAAGGCTGGAGCCTGGACTCGAACCGGAGCCCTCAGAACTGGATGGTGGGCGTGCTCACCACTCGTCCACCGTGCCTCCCATTTGACCCAGTAACTCAATTGAATTTCTGGGGTGTTGGGGGAATAACAGAAATCATTAATCGATTTGAACATAATTATCCATTAATCAATTCGTCTTCAATTAATGTAATGTAACAAAAGTCATGAAAGTATTTTATTGGTTTTAAGTTTGGCTTTTACTCTTGGCAGTGTAACTTCTTATTTTCATATTACCGTTTAAAAAATCAATTACTGAACCATTTTAGTGATTGGACAAGCAGTAATTCAAACTCATCACCGTGTGTGTACCATCCTCAAAGTTGGGTTGAGAACACAATTGCTTTTGTTTCACAGTTATAGCAGCAATTTAAGCCTGGAATTGATGATTCCTTTTTTTCTGGTATTCTCATTGGAAAAGCTAAATCTAAATCCTCACAAATCAGTGTCTCAGAATAGAATGCGTTCAACCTCTTGCGGTCCATTTACAAAGTTGGTTGAAGCACTTAAAGCTGCTCAGTGTAGAAATTAACCCAAAAATATCTTTACAATAGCCTTTTTATTTGATACCTTCTAATTAGCAGAGTAACACCTTAGCTGATCACGGGACTACATCTTCAGTGAAGTGAATATGCCAAAAAAATAAAAAAATAAAATAATAATAATAATAATAATAATAATAATAATAATAAAATATCTAATATCAAGACTGTGTATGTCTCTCACATTGTCAGACAAAACCAAGCAACAATATATTTGTACTTTTTGATTCACTATCTCATCATATTGTGCAGGTGTAGCGAATGCGGTAGCCGCTGAGCATGTGTCAGCATGACCAGATATAGACCGCAGCTTCTACATGGGTGGGTGAAATAGAACGCAACCAACTTGCCTGCAGCTGGCACACAGGAGTAGGCGGACTCATGATGGATGGAGATAGCTTGTCTAGGGGAGGTGGACAACATGAATTTTTTTTTTTTCTTTTGTTTTGCTCACCACGTGAGCGTGACCCCAGCCTATGCATACACCCCCTCCCTCTCCCACTCACAAAGACTAATGGGGAGATTCGCTCGTATTCTTCCACCATTACCTTACATGTCAGGGCAGCCTTAATGATCCATGCACATTTTTCGTCTCTTCTTTTAAGAAGTCAACATTGTTTTATTGGAAAATA
Organism: Festucalex cinctus; assembly: GCF_051991245.1. Classification (NCBI taxonomy): domain Eukaryota; kingdom Metazoa; phylum Chordata; class Actinopteri; order Syngnathiformes; family Syngnathidae; genus Festucalex; species Festucalex cinctus. The sequence continues at coordinate 24,498,679 of NC_135423.1, read as the reverse complement.
AGTATTCATGGTAACTTTGTCACTGGATGATTTGGTTATTGGGTATGTTTTTGAGTCATGTAATTCAGTCTACTCTTATTAATTGGGGAAAAAAATCATAATATATATTATCAACACTGAGATTGTATGTGTTTTCAGTTTGAACATCTGAACGTGTATTTTCCCTTCCCAGCATTTTGTTGCTTAGAAAAGTGTAATCAAAAGCTGTCAGAATTTCTATTTACTTGCTGTCTCCAGTTTAGTGCACAACCTTGTTCGACTGCAAGCTTGCGTAACCAATAGCATTTACAATGTGTCAAAATATCAGAACATTATACTAATATGCTGTATTGTCTCATTTATTTAAATACATACTTTCACAGTTGGGGTAGAAACAGCAGGTGTAAAATGTAATTTCATTCAGGCGCTTGAGTTTTAGCATCCTGGGACAGAGAATGCTGGCTCAATTTCATAGTGTCACGGCTTGGTTTACTAGCCATTTGTTATTATAAGTCGTTCTCAAGATGTGCACAATGTAAGCACACTTCTCAGCAGTTGGAGCTGTAGAAAAGTAGTGAGAGCAGGTCCTTACAGTCTCCACGTTTATCTTAAAATATGTCTTGTGGCTTTTCTAATTCCTGTTCTTTCCAAAGGTGTTTGATGGGGTTGCTATCCGGTTCTATAAGGGGAGTCAACATCTTACACAGCCAACAATGTATGCACATTACCTTGTGCGCCGAGGTATTGTCATGATGGAACAAAAACGGCCTTCTCTAAATTGTTACCACAAATTGGAAATATAAAATTTGAAAATTGAGAAGTTTGCACTGCTTGCTGCACATTGTTTACAAACTGATCAGCTTATTCAGACTAGAGAAAGCAAACAAAGTGTATCAAGGCATGAGAGGAGGCATACAGTATATCAAAGCCTTCTTCTTCTTCTTCTTCTTCTTCTTCTTCTTCTTCTTCTTCTTCTTCTTCTTCTTCTTCTTCTTCTTCGTCTAAGCCTAATTTGGTGTATATATAATGAAGACAATCAGTATTTCAGTATTTTTGCTTGGAATTGTGCCATGAATTTTTTCTTGTGCAAATTTAATGCCTTGGTTCAAAAAAGCTTGGCACATTGGTATGGACATGCATCCACACTCACATCTACAGAGACCCAGCCTGGGATAAGCAGTAGTAAATGTATGGATGAAGCAGGTCCCATCTAAATGTGCGTACAGTAAGTCCCGCTATCCATAATTTAAATTAAACCCGATATCTGAGATTGACCCCAGTTGAAATGAACTAGATGGATGAGAATTTGGCCAAAACATGCACTGTGAAAATTAAACTGCACTAAAAAACAGAGGGGCCTATACACAAAAGGTTTGCGTCGCCTTTGCACCGCGCTAACCGGGAAAAATGGAGCAATCTGCGAGCGCCTAATTCACTAAACGCGCAGATGGGGAAATCCGTCACAAGTGCTCTGCCGAACAGTGTTGCCACAGTTACCTTGAAAAAGTAACTTAGTTACTTTACTGATTACTTGGTTTTAAAAGTAACTAAATTGCGTTACTGATTACTTGATTTTAAAAGTAACTAAGTTAGATTAAAAGTTACTTTTTTAGTTACTTTCAGCAGCTGCCGATAACACCATCTCAACATAAAAATAATGCAGTAGAAACGGAGTTCCAAATACTTTATTGAAAGTGCATTTTTAACATGAAAATAAAGTTTTTTTTTAATGAAAAACAAAATAGGCAGTCTCTCTTGACTTCTTGTAACGTAAATACTTTTTATAAAACAAAAAATAAAAATCTATCCAGGTTGAAAATGAAAATCCCCTAAATTCCTCTGTTTGTTCCGCTATTCCAGTGTGTACACATGTATCAGTTTAAATATTTATTAGTAGTTATTGACAGTTATAATTGTTTTTTGGTTTGTTTGTTTTTTCTCTTCAAAATAAGGATCAGGAAAACAAAAGGTTGATAATTTAATGTTAAACATAAATATTTAACCTTTAGACAGACACCAACACAATTAAACAGAATATTTGCACATTGTGAAGTATTTCAGAAACATAAATTTAAGACATGAAATAAACCTACCGTCCAGCCAAAAGAAATATGAAGCCACCTTATGGAACAATAAATCTATCAAACACATTTTAACCACTTAATATATGCAAAAATATTTCCAAAAGTTCATTTCCCTTTTTAATCAACAATTTTTGTATTTAACAATTTTTTTTTCTTTTGTCATCACTTTCATTTTTGGTTAATGTATGACATCTTTTTTTGTTTTTTTAATCTGAGACACGATGATGACCACAGAATCACTACTGTTTATATTTTGTTTTTTGGGCTGTCGTAATCGCGGGCACGTCTCAGTTCTCCTATCTGCTGCTCATGCTAGTTGTAGACATTGACAGGGAGCCACAAACTGAGAAATGAGATACTTGCAGCGTGCTTTTAGCTTAGCTGGTGTGTTGGCTGTGGGACATACCTGTGTCGTTTGAATCCATGCATTGGATCGTCACGGGAGTTATTCTTTTTGGCTCGCGCGCAGTACCAACGCCGGCCCGGGACATACAAGTGCACCGAGAGGACTCGATAGCCATGGGAAATACCGAGATGTACGGCACCGGCTTCTGTTAACTGTCTCCATTTGTATGTTGTCACTCGTTGCGCGCGCGCGCGCCGTGTCGCGAGCACGGAAACACGGAAGTAGCTTGAATGGTGATGCTACTGAAATGTAAACAAAACAAGTAGAGCACGGCGCAGAACTCTTGCTATTGTTATGAAAACCATAAAGCCTCACTCGCAACCGATACGGTCGTTTAGCTCCCCTTGACGAACGATGGTTCGGTCGAATCGTTTTTTTGTTCCACCCCTACTGAAAACGTAACTTGTCTGACGTCACTCCCCCTGGCGAGAGGGCGGAGACGACCTCATCCCATAATGCTTCACGGACCAGTTGAGGATGGAAATAAATTATTTTTTTTACCACTTTTATGGTCCATAATGCACACTTTTTTTGTTGTGTTGTGTGCCTGTTGGTTAATAAAACTAGTAGTAAAAGTATCATCACTTTTGTTTTGAATGTGCAAACCATTCATGACCAGACCATGGCTGAATTCAGTGTGGTGATCAATGACTTCTGCCTCATCTTCGTAGTTAGCAGTAGTTGTTTGTGACTGTTACAACATTGAGATAGTTTGCATTCTTCATGAAAATGTGGAGTAACGCATTGATTCTCTGGACAGTAACTTTAATCAGACTACTTTGTAGAATAAAGTAACGCGTTAGACTATTAGTTACTTTAGAAAGCAACTTTTTTGAGTAACGTGTTACTAAGTAACGCGTTACCGGCAACACTGCTGCCGAACAGATTGCGCCCCGGTGCGCCGGTGTTATTTGCGCGTATGTAAATGAGGTAATTTGCATACATTTGACGCAAAATATACCCACCCCAATGCAAATGAGACTCATTGATACACAGCGTCTAATTCACTAATGCCAGCACAAATAGCCACACCTCGTTTGCGTGACGCAAATAATGTTTTTGGAAAGCATGTATTAACTGCTGCAATCTCGATCATGACAGCATTGCGTGCCATTTGCAGCACAACATCCACGGCAGATCACGCAGAGAGGGGACAGAGAGAGAGAGAAAGAGAGAGCGAAAAAGAGAGGGGGAAATTATTCTATGTTTGTTTCAGGACACATAACGTAACCCGGGCTAATCGGCAATAGCGGGGAGGCATTTTACGATCATTTTTACGTGCCAGATGCATACTGTACGCCCACATCAACCTCTGAGAATGTATTTTTAAAAAACGATCGCACCAATAATTTGTACTTTATGAATGAATGACGTCGTTGTGGTCCTCTCTGCTCTGTACAGCTTAATGGCGCTTAATGACAGCTTAAACGCTTAAGCCTGGTTCACACGGCAGGAGAATTGGCCCGATTTTAGCCCCGAATTTCCCCTCCCGACAATCGTAAGGACGTGCCGAGACGCAAGCGATAATCTTCACAGATAATCCTGCCATGTGTATTGTCACCACACACGGCGCCTCCCGATATCGGCGCTCGGAAGGACCCCCGACTTGAAATCCGGCATATCCAACATGTTGGATTTTTTGGCTCGACTTCGCTCCACGCAGCAGATTGACAGTGACGTGCAGCCAATCCAAAAGCGAGCCAGCGAGGAAGCTGGTGGGGAATCCAAAATCAAAACAGTCATGACGCAGCAGAAAGTCCGTGCTCGCGCTATTACACTCTTTTTAGTTTTTTAATTATTTGTATTTTTTTGTGTGTTTTTTTTGTTTTTGTTTTTTTTATACATGCACACACGTTCTCCACAATTAAACGTGGTCCGGGTGGGACGCCAAGGCGCGCCGCCAGCACCGAGCCGAAGGCAAGCGATGTCTCGCCAGTGCCCATTTACGCTCCTTGAAACAACACCTTTTCTTTTTATCCAGCTTTTTCTGCTGAAAACCAGGATCGACTCATGTTGACGACTCGGAAGCCACGTTTAATCTCGAGAGGTTTTGCGAGACTTCCTGTCACATTCTTGAATGAACTCGGCTCGTGTGGGGTGTGTTGATTGTGTAGTGTGGCCGCACACAACACACGGTACGTTCAAAACTAGAACTCCCGTGATTTTTTCTCTTCACGTGTGGTGTCTGTCAAAGATTGGAAATTGGCCGACAATTTTAAAATCTTGCCGTGTGAACCAGGCTTTACTCTCGGTCCAAGCTCGCTTTCTGATAATGTCATCTTTCTCGCAACTGTTACTATAACAACCATGTTCTTGGTGCAAATCCATTGCCATGTGTGGTAAATCAGGTGCAAATTAGCTCCAAGCTGTCAGTTTTGTGGGCGTGTTTGCGCCGGTATATGATTAGAGCAATATCCTTAGTGAATAGGTGGGTAACTGGGCGCAGACTGCGAGTGCAGTCGTGGTGCAATATTCCGTGCTATTACCTGACGCAGCGCATTCTTAGTGAATATGCCCCAGAGGGTTTTAATACTGCACAAATGGAAATCAACCTGATTTTTTTTTTTTTTAATAGATGTGCTGCTTTTAATATTGTGACATGACGTATCGTGATATCACAATATTGTTATTCGTTACATCCCTATTCTTGAGTAGCCACCAATAACAAGTATAAATACCACTAGTACCTTTGATTCATAAAATTTTCTCCCCCCAAAAAACAATGACAGATTATTTTAAAGAAAAATCTATATATCCCAATATACCATTTTCCTTAAAATGAAACTAAATCAAATGGAATCAATCAATAGAATTCTCGGTTCTTCTAATTTCGAGTTCCTGATGGTAAAACGGCCACAAGGGGCATCATGACCACCAATACCTTGAAATACAACCGGGTATTGGCCCAATAATGATACCTGGTATTGGTACTCTACTTACCCATCGCTATTCCTTTCCCATAATTATGATTAAGGTCATTTTCAAAGGATTTTTAATATGTATTCAAAAATCTTGTCCTTGCACTTTGTTCATTTAAAAATGTTAACTCAGATGCTTTTGTTTTGTTTTTGTTTTTTTAAACTTCGCCCTCTGTTTGTAACTGCCTTTAAGTTTTGACCTTCCAAATAGAGTATTGAAGCATATTAAGTTAAGTTTTGAATGAAATGCGCTATAAATCAGTGATTCTGTTTTTTGTTTTGTTTTTTTACAACTCTCACGTACTGCCTAGGTAGTGGGATTTTTTTTAGAGGGGAGTAGCATTTTTTTTTAAATGGTATTTTATAGTAAGTATGTAGACATAACCAACATTTGTATTTATTTATTTATTTATTTAATTAATTTCTTTCATTTGTAAAAGAAAAAAGACAATACAAAACAATGTTGCTCGATGTTGAATGAAGAGGAGGAGAAAGAAGACAAGTTTTATTTTCTCTGCCCTGTTTATTCCCATCATTCAGTTACAAAGTAAAGTAATTTAAAAAACAACAAAAACAAGATAAAATTGTGTGACAGCTGGTCACACAGACACATCACATCACATCACTTTTGTTCGCGATTTGCAATTCGGTACAGTTTGTAACAATAAAAATGTCACTGGCATAATGATCAAACTTAACCTCGTTCATATTTCTTTAACAAACAATAAATCATGACACTAATTATGACAATTGGATCAACGTCTGCATTTTACAAAAAAAAAAAAATAATCGTTTCATCCATTTTCTCTTCTACTGATCATCCTGATGGTCACTGGGATGTATGGGAAACTAATCAAATGACTTGTTTTGGTGAGCGGCGGTCAATAGCATGAACTGGTCGCCAGCCAATCACAGATTGTGTGAGAATTTATCTGTTGCTAGCTGCACGAAAGTCAGCTATGTGCTGGTAAAAATTGAGTTGGGCCAGTGAAAAATGACAAGAGTCTGTGTAAACATATTTTTCTGTCCTTGGAAGATTTTCAACTGATGAGAAACTGACAACCACTGCAAAACACACTGGCATGTCTCCCATGAGCCACAGCTGCAATGTTCAATAATTGCTTAATTAACTGTTGCTGTCGAAAAGTCTCCTCTGAAGACGTTTTGGATGTTGTTTATGTGCATGCAAACACACACGCTGAACAGCTACACGTCGCTGTGCATTCTTGCGTGCACACTTGCACACATGCAATTAAACTTTCACAATAACAAATGAGTGACTTTAAGTACAACAAAATGCTGCAAAAGAACGTCTCAGTGGAATTTTACTTTCTGTTATGCTCACAGACCAAGGAGTTTTTCCATAAAACTAATTATAATGTCCCTTCATTTACACCCTCCATGGTCCCTCTTCGCCATTTTTTTTATTTTACTTCTTTAGTCTCAAGTGTCAGAAACCCCATTACAGTATTTACATCAGTGGACCCTCAAAGCGCTCTCGTTCAAAGAGCCGTGGAGAGAAGGACGCATGGAGGCGAAGAGATATGCTTGGAAGGAAAAAGATGGATGGAGGAAGCTGAGCAGCCACACAGAGAGATGTTGGCCAGACGCAAGATGAAGGGTGAGGGAGAGGATGGAGAAGCGAGAACAAATATACTTCACAACTCGGGAAATATACAATCAACAATAACACACAGCACAATTCTAAGGTGCACTTGTCGTGTTTTGCCGTCGGTAAATCAGGAGACTGCTAATTTGAATTGCTGCTGTAATTATCCTAATCAATTTTCTGAGTGATTGGCACCCTGTACTTTTTCAGAGTGGATGTTACCATTTATGGCTTTATTAATCAAAATAAACCTTTTTTTTCTTGTTATGTTGGCTCTCATAGATGTTTGATTAATTTATTTTGGCTCATATGAACAAATTTTAGTTCATGTATTTAAGATGGCGTTTTGCTATTCATACATTGAAAATGCAAAAAAAAAAGAGGCAGCGGCTTTGGTTGTACTGCAGAAAAGCTTTGGAAAGTCATAAAGAAGCACAAAGCAAAGAAAAACCTTGTTGGAGGGCCATTTTATTGTGTTGCCAAACTGCTATATTTATGAGCAAGAATACTCAGAAACAGCATGTCGATTTGCGCGCTTTCCTCTCTGTTCAAAAGTGTAGTCAAACAGATCACAGTCATTTTACAACCGTTTAAAAAGGCACCAAATTCATTTATACTAATGTCAGAGTGACAATAATTCAGGCTTGTTTTCAGTCCTTTGTATAGCAACTAATCATGTGTTCCAAAGCTTCAATAATTAACAATTTAAATTACGTTTGTACACGCTGGAACCACACTGGATGCATTTCCTTTGTTGTCAGAGGAAATTATAATTTCATATTTATGTATTATTTTCTTAGACATAAATAATAGATGATAGACGTACTGCACATCCATTTTTGTTTGGTTGTTTGTTTTGTCCCTGGATTCCCAAGAGGAATAAAGTTATTAATTCTTTGGTGGTTTTGCGGTTGGAGAGGCTAACAATTCAGACACTGCTGAGCAAATATCTGCGCCTGAATAGAACTTGTGATTGTAATTAGATGTACAAAACCAAAATAAGAAAGCATAAGATGCACATTAGGTTAGCAGCTGAATTCAGAGAGCCTTTGAGAGAAGGGTAGGAAAAGGACAGGTGTCAAGATAAAAGCCTCAGAAGTAGAAGAGTTATGGACACTGAAAGGTGACCAAGTGGAGGACTAGGGAGAGATGGAGATTCAGCACCAGGAGTGCTTACTGCTGTCCTCCTACATTGAAATTCTGAGCTCATAGTTTGCTCAAACCACTCCCCTCTTTTTATTTCCGAGGGTGATGTCATCTATATGGCTCCTTTGGTCAGACGCCACCATCGCTTACGTCTCTGTCACTGTCACCATTTGCGTCCACACACGCTCAAGCACTTAGCCTCACAGCGACCTACATCGTAATGCACATTTGCTGCAAAGGACACAAATATATATGTATCATTAGATGGGTGGAGTCAGCAGGGACCAGGCGGGAGTGGAGTGCATGATGGAGTATCACAGAGTCATGGCACAAGGACAGTAAGTGAGTTGGAAAGCCACCTATACTAGGAGAGCTTTATAGCTGGTTTGAGGCTGGCTAATTAAGGCCATTGTGGAGGGGCGTGGTCCATTTTAATATGTGAGAGTGGTTGCAGCGGGGAGGGAGGGTGGAGTCGGCCGTGAATCATTTCAAATCATTAGGAATTCATGGATGGGAGGAGAGGAGTTGGGGTGGGTGCATGTGTGTTTTAATAACAGGAAGGTGGCCAAAGGCAAGTGCATTAATATTTTATTTTGATTATGTTAAGTATCACTATATGATGTGCCAGAGAGCAAACACTGAAAATGTTGTCCTTTTTCCCACGATTTTTGAACTTTTTAACATCAAAATTGATTGTGATTAGATCTGTGTTGAAAGGGGAAGATCTGTCGTTGGACTGTGCTTTTGGAAGGAATATCTGTAATAGTCCACCAGACTTTAAGCAATAGATTTATTGTTTATTGGATAAATTGCTTCGGGCAAATGCTAATCAGGCTCCCTTAATGTTATTTTCCCCAAGAATAATACTTTATTTAGAATTCTAATTGATTAGTTTAATACATTACTTTGACTGTACTTAAGGATAGAAACATTTCGACGGTTCTCAGGGACAATGATGGAAAGTAGTGTTAATTTTATTTGGCATTTTTAATTTAGTCTCAGTTTTAGTCCAGTTTCAATACCGCTTCTTAGTTTTTATCATAGTTAGCCAACCTCATCCCGTTTTTATTTAGCCCATTTTTAGTCGACTATAAATCGAGCATTTTAGTCTTTATTTTAGTCCAAGAAAACATACTTTTATTCGACGTTTTAGTCTAGCTTCAGTCAGGACAGTCATTTTATCCCTGTGTTTTTTGTTTTTTTGTTTTTGTTTTGTTTTTTAAAGTCAACAGATTATGTTGAACATTTCAGTTCTAAAATATTTCACAAACAATTTTCTCTCACCTTTTTGATGGAAAAACAACTTCACACACAATTACAGTGGCTACTATGGCTCCATGCTATGAGCTAGTAAGTTAGCCAGCATTAGTTAGCAGTTGCATTAAAGGGATAGTGCAAATTTTTTGACATGAATCTCTATTTCATCCTGACAGCGTTCTGTAAAACAAGCTCTGGTCCGGTGTTGGACGCGAGGAAAATAGTCCGGCAAGTTGGCTGGGGCCATCTAAATAAAGCGTTTTTCTTCTAAGAACAATTTGTGTTCAAAAGAGTGATACATTTGCATCACAAAACTCCCTCCTGAAAAAAAAGTCAGACTCCATTACCGCCGGGCACTATTTTTCTGTTCGTTCGTATCACTGCGCGGCACCCTGCATACGGCTGATAGACGCGCACTAATCTGCAAGTTGTTTGTCTCTTCGAAGGCGGAAGGCGCGGATCAGCTGTCTGCAGGGTGACGCGCAGTGATACGAACGAACAGAAAAATAGTGCCCAGCGGTGGGGCAACACTCCCCCATCAGAAACCGTACCGGTGCAGGCATGCAGCTGAATGAGCGCAACCGCCAGACACCGACACCGTCCCTTGAGGAATATCACGGCCATAACGCCGAGAACAGTCCACTCCATAAGCGCCATCCATCCAGCTCACCAGCGCAGACTGTCCAGCAGCGACAACTTCTCCTCCGTGTGGAGGGGCTGTGAAAAATGCTGCCTGTCTCCTGGCGCAAAAGACACAAGCCACCCACAGGTGACCGGTGGGGAAGTCGGATGGCGCCGACACTCGCCCAACAGAAACCGTGCTAGTGCAGGCATGCCGCTGAATGGGCGCGGCCGCCGGGCACCGACACGTCCCGCGAGGAATATCACGGCCAAACCGCCGAGAACAGTCCAGTCCAAATCGGGTCCACACAAAAGACGAAACGCCACATGACAAAAAGAAAGACAAAGACGGCTGCTGCAGCTCACAGCGCCATCAACAAACAGCCAAGACAAGAGAGTCGACAGACACACCGGCGCACGCCATCTTGTCGAGGCAAAAAAATCCCCAAAAAAATAAATAAATAAATAAATAAATAAATAAATATATATATATATATATATATATATATATATATATATATATATATATATATATATATATATATATATATATATATATATATATATATATATATATATATATATAATATCTACACTTGGAAGAGTGTAAAATAAAGAATTGGGAAAAAAAAAGTCAAGCAAGAGTTGAGGAACAAACTTGCAATCTTCAGCCTGGGAGATAGCCGATCTACTCCCTAAGTCACGCAGCTCCTACCGTGTGTTAGTATAACACTCGTGCCAGCTGGAATCTTTGGCTCCAACAGACCACAAACAATGTGTTTGGTCTTCTCTTTGATATAGGTGGCTAGTGAGGCAGTCTACCAAACTGAAGGTTGTGAGTTCATTCCTCAACCCTTGAGTGACTTTTATATTTTTTCAATTCTTTATTTTACTCTCCTTCCAAGTGTAATATTACCATAAAACTGAGTCTATTTGGTCCCACTCTAAATAGTCAAATTTACTCCACAGAATTTACTGTGTTTTTATTTGAGGCGCCGTGTCATTGTACACTCGCCGAAAGATGGGCATCGTCAACGACGCACAGTGACATGAGATGGAAGTGCCCAGCTCTGGCTAATGTGTATTACATTGATGGGCAACTTGTGGCTGGCATGCGGCCCACGCCCTGTGAGTGACCACCCTCCCCTCCAAAAAAAAAAATATAAAAAAATAGGGAAACAAATTACATATATACACCAGGCCAAAGCCAAATCCTAGCCATTAGACGTTCAGGAGTTTTGCAAACCCAAGCAGGCGGTGGAATGAACTGCCAATTCCAGTTCAATGGGGAGATACATTTTCATCAAACACTCAAGACCTTTAAGGCCACACAAACAGGGGTGATAGTTAGACTACACCTCTTTGACACACATAATTATAATTAGATAGGGAACTTGAGCTAGGCTGTTATGTCACTTTGACCATTCTAATTGCTATGGATTTCTTTATCCTTTATTTCTTATAAACATCTCTTTAGATAAGCCAGCTTCTTTCAGCACAACTGTTTACTATGTGGAACCCATTTGACTTCAGCATTGCTAGTTTGCATTCGGTCAGCAACATTTGTGTGGTCAAAGCAGAGGTGTCAAATCAAGGTCCAGAAAGTACAAACGATCCCACAGTTTGGCTGTGCTTTGACTCAACTGGCAGGTAAACAAGCTTCCGGCAAGCTAATACTGTAGTAGAAGCAACTGTGGCTTAAGCCAAACTGTGGTAGGGATTTTACTTTCTGGAGCTGGATTTGACACCACTGATTGGTTCATTATCCCAACGCAAGCCAACAATACGGAATGAAGCTGGCCTACCTGGAGATATTTGTGCAAAGGAGTCGGTGCTGAGGCCAAGGCGAGAGCGGTCACTGTTGTGGCAACATGGAGTCAGTCCAACAGGAAGTATTGGGCCCGGGGAGACATTCAGTACTGAGGCTGAGGTGGAAACTGCTATTGTCAGTGTGACGTATCTTGATGAAGTCACTACAGCTGGAGATATTGATGCTGGGGGCGTCATGCTGAAACCAAGGTTGGAATCTAGCAAAGGCCCCAACACACAAGAGAAGAAACTGGTGAAAATTGCAGGCTGTTGAAAAGCACGAGTCATTTCATCACCTCTTTACTGTTCCAGCAAAGTATGACTGTTAGTTGGGCCAACTGTCCAAAAACAGTGTTAAATTCTACGTTTGCAACTGCATTACTGACAGGAAGAGGAAAATGCAATCTGTATAATGCAAAACTGTCAATTAAAGGTTTATTTAATGCAAGTTAAGTGTGTGTGGGGCCAACAAAATGACCGCATCCAGTAATGATGCATTGTGAGTAGTCCAAAAGCACTGTTGAAAATTTAGCACCGGCATGGAGGGAAAAAAATGCACCATTACATGCACCTCTGCAAATGTAAATCTGAATCATGTGTTTATGCGTGTGAGTGAGACAGAGTAAGCATGAGAGATCAAGTGAGAAGGCAGAAAAAGCAACCTGGCCTAGCTGACTATTGGCCATTCATTGATTAAGGAGTCATTTGAAAGTCATCCTCTTTCACGCGCTGTCCATAGCTCTCTCTCCCTCTCTCTTTTTCCTTTCTATCTCTCTTACCCACACACACACGCACACACACGCGACTGACAACATAAGGTAATAAGCAGCAACCTGCCAATGACAGTGCATTTCAGGCTCGTAATTTTTAACACGTCCTAATTGAAAGTGTTAGCAGCGCAAGCAAGAGGAGGCTGGGAAGGACACGGATGATTTGTTGGATGAGTTGTGAGGTGATTGACACACAGTCGGTAAATCATGAAGTGGGTTTGGGTAGAAGGGGTTGTGGTGGCTGAAAGAGGAATGTCAGAACCTTGGGCCTAATTGAAAAGAGCAGTAGTTTTTGTGTGTGAGGGTTAGGGAGCCTAACATATCAAGAGTGTCCCTGGTCAGCATCAACTGGCCAGAAGATGGAACAAAAGTGCACACACTCTGTACTTAAGTTCAAGTACAGATATTTTGTAAAATAAATAAATAAATAAATAAATAAATAAAAGTCAACTTGATTACCGTACTTATACCACTGATGACCTGGTTAGCTCATTGTGTCTGTTTTTTTTCTCTTATCGGCTTAAATAATGCATGAAGAAAATACTTTTTTTTTCTTTTACACTGCAAATATATAATAACCTGGCAATAGGCAGATTAATATTGCGCTTCACTCAAAGGAGTTATCCATCTGGTACCACTCCACGGTAATTTGCCCAGGAATGGTGGGACATTCTGGACAATAATTCGAGCTAATTGGACGATGCAGCATTGTACACGTTTGTTTTAACCAATCACGGCCACGGATGAAAATGTCGTCTTTTCGTCGAGGGGGGAAAAAGCACGAACATCTTCCCAGCTAGAAATCCTCTCGCTGTTCAACATTCAACAATGAAACGGTGAGTAATTCTGCAAGAACAAAATTAACTGCAGCGTCCAATCGTCCATGTTCGGTTTGTTTGTTAGCCCTTCCTGTTTTCATCACAGTTGCATGTCCCGCCCCAAACACAATGTTGCTCTGTGATTGGTCCGATGGAAATCAACAGGCTCGGTACAAGTTGTATTCTCCGGAGTTTGTGAACTCACAAATACCGCGAGAATTCATCTTCTGAGAGCAAGGTTAGCAAATATTATGTACACTCACAGAAATATTTCAAGACTAACTTAAGATTTATGTACATTTTTTACATGAAAAATTCCCATTTACATTTTTTTAGATACACAAACCTACCAAATAAACCTTATATGATATGTATTCATTAGTCTAATTAAGCCTATTTATTTGAAATGCATAAGTGCCCCGTGGTTCCGTCTCCCCTCCCCCTTCAACTCCCCTCCAATTTTAATGCACTTCATGTCCAAGGGGAGGGGTGAGTTGGGGCGGGGAGCCATCAGGGGGGATGGACTACAGTGCCTGGCAGCGCTGTGGTCCCCCCATCTGTGTCCCTGCCCCACCACTTTGTCCCTCCATTTCCTTTTTTAATGCACCACACATATACATATAAAAAAAATTTTTTGGGATGCGGGTGTATCGGAGTAAGGGAAATTTTCTCCCTCTGCTCCGACTCACCTGCTCCCAATTTTAAATGCACCACACGCACACACTTGTATATACACTGGGTGGGGCCACATTCACGGTGTAAGGGTAGAGCTCGCCAGTCGGCGAGCTGGCGGACTCAGTAACAGGGTTAGGTGTCACTAGTATGCTGGCGTGACGACCGGGGCCTGTTCCCACCGGGCTCGGTGCTCTGGTGTTCCGCCTCTCCCCCGGTGCTTCCTCCTCTGCTTCCCCCCTCCCGCCGCTGTGTTCCTTTCGCACGGCTGGAGGTGGGGTGGGCACGTCTTCCCTCTCTGCGCTGCTGCCTGGTGCCGGTTTCCGGGGGTGGGGCTCGCGGGGGGCGGGGTTCGCGGGGGGGTTGGCGGTAGTCTGGGGGGGGTGGCGGCTTGTTTGGTGGAGGTATGGGTGGGTGGGGGTTTGGGTGTTGGGGGTCGGGGTGTGTTCGGGGGTTTGGGGGCCGGGGGTGGCAGGCCTGGGTCGTGGCGGGTGGCGGGTTTGGGTGGGGTGCGGGGGGGGCGGGGTTCGCGGGGGGGTTGGCGGTAGTCTGGGGGGGGTGGCGGCTTGTTTGGTGGAGGTATGGGTGGGTGGGGGGTTGGGTGTTGGGGGTCGGGGTGTGTTCGGGGGTTTGGGGGCCGGGGGTGGCGGGGCCTGGGTCGTGGCGGGTGGCGGGTTTGGGTGGGGTGCGGGGGTGGCGGGGTTCGCGGGGGGGTTGGCGGTAGTCTGGGGGGGGTGGCGGCTTGTTTGGTGGAGGTATGGGTGGGTGGGGGGTTGGGTGTTGGGGGTCGGGGTGTGTTCGGGGGTTTGGGGGCTGGGGGTGGCGGGGCCTGGGTCGTGGCGGGTGGCGGGTTTGGGTGGGGTGCGGGGGGGGGTCGTGGGGGGGGTGGGGGGGGGGAGGGGGGGCTGGGGACCGGTGGGACGCTGTGGGGGCCCTGCTGGGCCCGCCGGGCCTCGTTCTGAGGCCTTGGGCTCGGGGGTGTGGGCCGGGGCTGGGGCGGGGGTGTTCCGGGCGTCTGGGTCGGCTCGCCGACCGGTGTCCGCTCGTGTGGCGTGGGGGTGGCCTTGGTGCTGCCGCGGCCGGGGGATTCCGGGGGGGGGGGGGGGCGGTGCTCGCTTTGCTGGACTGCGGTTGATGGCTTCTTTCTTTGGTGGTGGTCCTTATGCATGCCAGATCCATCGCACCAGCATCTACTGAAACTCAAACAGAATTTGCCTCTCCCTCCCACAGCCCCTTGAATCACTTTGCTTTATCTATCCTTCCCTCCTTCCTCTCTTTAGTTTTTCCTCTGGTCACTTGAGATCTCAATTTATTGGAAGTTTGAGGTTTTTGGGGTTGGCATAAGACTCTGGTTTTGTAACCACGCAGGAGGGGTTTGGTTGGTGCTGGATTTCACTTTGATGGATTGGATGTACTGGCTTCTATGGATCTCACTCTGCCTCATCGATCCTTCCCTCCTTCCTCTCTTTAGTTTTTCCTCTGGTCTCTTGAGATCTCGTTAATTTGCTGGAATTTAGAGGCTTGGCGTAAGACTTTGATTTTGTAACCATGGGGAAGGCAGGAAGTGTTTGGTCGGTGCTGGAATTCACTTTGATTTATCTTTCTTTTCTCTTTATTTTTTCTGACCTTTTCTCTGGTCTCCTGACCATTTGAACCTCACGACTCTGGCAAGACTCTGAAGTACCTGGTTAAGGTGAAGGGTAATGGGATATTTATAAGGTTTTAGGTGAATTAATGAGTATAAATTTATACGTATTTGCACTCACACGCACGCGCACGCACGCACGCAAACGCACGCACGCACACAAACGCACGCAAACGCACGCACACATACACACACACAAAAAAAAAAAAAAAAAAAAAAAGAGCAATGATGATAAGACGTTGAATCGGTAATACTACCGAATGAACAATACTGAGCTCTAAAAAAAAAGAAGAAAAAAAAAAATTAAATAAAAAAAAGAAATGCATAAGCCTCAGTTTTATGCATTTAGTATTAATAAAGTACATTTACTGCGATTGGCTGGCAACCAGTCCAGGGTGTCCCCCGCCTACTGCCCAGAGCCAGCTGAGATAGGCGCCAGCACCCCCCGCGACCCTTGTGAGGAATAAGCGGTCAAGAAAATGGATGGATGGATGGAAAGTACATTTACCGTACTCTAAATTAATAATAGTGAGAGTAATTATTTAAAATGCATAAAACATATAGTTTGAATTGCATAATAACAATCTATACATGATAAATAGCATATTGTCACTGCTATGTGAAGAACACTTATGTCCATTTTTTCCCTCATTATTCACATTTTTATGTTTTCAGGATGAAACTGAATGCAGACGTTCCAAAAAAATGTAATAAAATAAAATAAAATAAAATTAGACTTTATTAATACTAAATGCATAAACCTGAGGATTGTGCATTTCAAATAAATAAATAAATAAATAAATAAATAAATAAATAAATAAATAATCTTTTTAGACTAATGAATATGTATCAGATAAAGTTTATTTGGTAGGTTTGCGTTAAAACTATCCATCCATCCGTTTTCTTGACCGCTTATTCCTCACAAGGGTCGCAGGGGGTGCTGGTGCCTATCTCAGCTGGCTCTGGACAGTAGGCGGGGGACACCCTGGACTGGTCGCCAGCCAATCGCAGGTGTTAAAACTATCTTAAAAAAAAAAAAAAGCAAATGGTAATTTGTTATGTTCAAACATTTACATAAAAGCAAATGGTAATTTGTTATGTTCAAACATTTACATAGATCTTAAAAGTTAGGCTTAAATATTTTTGTGAGTGCAGCATGGAAGTATTAGACACTGACGCAGTGCATGCATTTTGTTCATGTCATTTTCTATATGTGTATTTCTGAATAATGACTTGAAAGTCCGCACTCCAGAACAAATATACATTGTTTTCCTCATGACGATGGAACACTATATGGCCTTAATATAACATTTTAATATACTTGGCATTGCATTTTTCTCCCAGGAGTGAGCAAAACGCACAGTGACAGAAACAGACAGTCTAATATCCAACACAACCATGAGGGAGGAGTTAAGAGTCGCAGCCTTCTGTATCGCCCTCCCTTCGGCCTTCTCCTTCTGCTCACATCCTCCAAACCCGGCTCTTTTTTTTTTTAAGCTAGTAAGAGAGCGTGAAATGAAAGTACAATTGGTTTTTCATTTGTCTAACAAAGTCTCAAATATATCACCGTTCATCACTGCATTAAGGCATAAAAACAAGGAGGTAAATGCCAGACAAATTCCTCCTCCAAAAGAGAACACATGTAGCACGCGAAACGAGTATATAAAAATCAGCAAGGCGTGTGTACCTCTTTACACCGCTCTGTTTACTCCTATGTTAGCTTTGTTTGTTTAGAATACACAGAGGGCCTGGCAGCACTGGTGTGTGTGCTCAGAGCCTATAAACAATTGCTCAAGTGGGAGATCTCAAGACCCCTTAAGTAGCTCCTTATCACTACCCTGAGTTTATGTGTATGTGTGTGTGTCGATGCCATGTGTTGTTAATATTCTGACCTGTGACTGTGTAAGCTTGGAACCTCTAAAAGAGCCCTATGAGACAAGCAAGGGAAGTAATAGCTTAACCTGCTGTGCTACTGTCTCACATCTGCACCTTAGTTGCAATACAATATTTATCTTTTTGATTATACACAACTCGCTTAATTTATCTCAATTTTGGCTCGCGGTAATGCTGTTCTAATTACAATATTTACACAGTCTTTGGTTGCTTGCAGGCCCTCTGAATCCTCTATACCATGTGTGTGCCAGCGGAATCAAATTCCACCGGTGTTGTGTTCCTGGTTATTACATTTCAACTTTCTTCCATTCTATTTTAAGCTTTTGGAGGAAGTCAGTGCTCATCTTGTAACCTGTTTACTTATGAGCACAACTGTAAAAGCACAAAATGTAAACATCGCGTAATGACACAAAAATGCCATGAATCGCCACCAAAATTCACATGTACATCTCTACTCGTGTCAATATCAGCCTTTGAAAATATCAGAACAATTGCCGCAGTCTTTTGGATTTACGGGCATTAAGCCTTTTTCTCCTTTTTCTCTTTTTCTGTGTGCTCCTAAGTTTACCGGTACATACCCTTAATATAACAGCAATATCGTGATATTGTGATATTAAGACTGCCACAATATCATCGTCGTCATGTTCACAATATTTAAAAGCCACACTGTTAGAAAAGTCAGGTTGATTTCCACTTGTGCAGTTCTAGCACCCTCTGGTGGCTAGTTTTTTTTTTTTTAGTGCAGTTTAATTTTCATTAGGGATGTTTTGGCCCTTCTATGTTTAAAATCTAAACTAATTGTCAGATGAAGGGGTTTGTAATATGCTTGTGAAGCGAGTTAATATGTGGAGGAACTCAATGTGGGCTTGCATTAGCGAGTAAGTATACCTCAATGCTAAGTGTTATTAGAGATTGGAGGTAGGTTATATGTATTGCTGTTATGTACAAAAGCACAATATTGTGCTTTTTTTTAGTATGAGCTCTGTTTTTTTTGTTTTTTTTGTTTTTTTACAATATTGTGACTTTTATTTAATATCGGTAACCTTCCCACAATATTGTGATAATTATCGTATCGTGAGCTTCATATCGGGATAATATCGTATCGTGACATTTGGATATCGTTACATCCCTAGTGTATGGCATTCATGTGGTTGGCAAAATAAGAATTTCATTGCACAGGGGAAACTGTTTGTTCAAAAAAAAAAAAAAAAAAGAAAAGAAACACAAGCTTCCTGTTGGCCTAAACAAAGCACTGGCCTACAATCTAAATTCTACTACTCTGGTCAGATGCTAGATTTTTTTGTCCAGTCTGATTTCAGCCTTTATGCGCTGCAATATCAATCAAAACCTGCCCACTGCCCAGGGCCTTCAGAATCTGCAGTGCTGGCCCATCTAAATTTAAAATCCGTTAGAAATGGGAACGTTTCTTCAAATCATCAAATTTCACATACTGTATATAATAGTAATATTCAGAATATTCCTGTTCTCTGATTGGATGGTCAGAGCAAACCAAGTTTGAACATGCCAGTCGTGATTGGCACATGTTTCTTAGGTGAGTGAGATCATGTATTTTATTCACATTGTTTTCATGTTTCCGACGTCATCAGATTTTTATTTTGACTTTCTCCAAATGATGTATTGTATGTTGCACAGTTGCAAGCTGTTACATTGTGTTTTTGTACAGTATTAATGGTTTCTATATTTCAAATGTGATTTGGTGGTAATATGAGATGGATTCAATAGCCCAAATCCCCACTGAAGGTCCATATACTAAATACATTGATCACCTCTGGATCTCAAAACACTAATATGATCCGCAGAAATACATACTGATGAAACAATTTGACAATTGAATGGCCCAAAAAAAACAAACAAAGAAAACAAAAAAAAACAAAAACAAGTAACACACAAGCATGTTGATGTTCATGGGCTCAAGGCTCAAAACACTTATTGAGTGCTTCTGAGTAAAAAGTCAGAGTAAATCTGAATAAATCCGAATAAGAAGTGTAATACAACTATTAAAGTACACCTGAAGCAACACAATTCCTCACAAACTCTTATGATAAATGGGTTTGACTTGTATAGTGCCTTTCTACTATTAAGGTACTTGATGAAGCATGTCACATAATTCACATAATGATTAATGAAGGCAGCAAAAGTTGCCTCGCAAGCAATAAAATAGCTCATTCACGCACTGATGACAGCATCATGAGCAACTGTGGGTTCACTATCCTGCTTGAGAGTAATTCACCAGTGGCCAATGTTAACCCTTTCACATAAGCCAAAAGAAGGTGTGGCCAAACTCAACTCAACTCAACTCAACTTTATTTATAAAGCTCTTTAAAACAAGCATTGCTGTATACAAAGTGCCATGAAGTAAAGAGTAAGATAAGTAAAATAAGAGCAAAACAAAACATTGTAAGTATACAAGTGAACACAATTTACATCAATAAATTAATAACAAGAAGTAGGTAAGTAAATAAATAAATAAATAAATAAACAAACAAACATCAAATTCATAACACAAAATACAGCACAAAGCACCAAAAACAATGTTTTGACATTGTCATATGTCATTTATTTTCACAGTTGTGTACTTTTATTTCAGTTCATTTATTAATACAGTATAATTAAATCTTTTTTGCTCAGTCAACACAATACAAATTGAAGAGACCTGCTATTTTTAATACTTTGTCACAAGTTTGACACAATAATGCTAATACTAGACAATTGTAATGAATGCTTCCAACAATGGGGTTTGTGGCTGGTGTTGTCTATATGTTAGAACAGCTACATCAGGGATAAGCAACTTTAAAGGGGAAGTCAACCATTTTTTTTTTTATTGACAATAATATGTTATATGCAGCCTCACTTGTCTAAATACGGTATTCTGCTTAATATTGTGTTAGTGGAATATGAGTTATGAAACTGTGTTGTCTGAGCCCTGAGCAACATTGATGTCAGCTTCAGTCGACAGCAAGTGGCAAAATGGCCGCCCCCTGAGATGGATAAAAATGGCTGGATTTTGCTTCATAACTCATATTCCACAAATGATATTAACCAGAATGTCATGTTTAGACAAGTGAAGTCACATATATCATATTATTGTCAAGAAATGTTTAAGGTTGTCTTCCACTTTAAGGCTGGAGGGGGCCACAGTCCCGACTGTGTCCTCTGTGTAGCTTGAGCAAAACACTACACCTTATATTGCCTCTATTTCAGCACTATAAATAAGAAATTGTTCTCAATTAGCTTACCTGGTTAAATGAGGAAAAAGCTGAAAGTTCAGGCTTCAGGGGCCCTGTGCCATCTACCAGATGGCTGCATTTAAGGAAACAAACTGTTCTGAAGGTTCCATCAAGGTAGTCAGTGGGAGCTTGATGATTTTCTGGGCTGGGTTAAGAATATTAGGGCTGGAGCAATGAACCTTGCCTTGGACCTTAAGGGCAGATGGGCGCCTTGACAAAAATAATAATAAATAAATAAATAAATAAATAAATAGTACTTTCTTGCACCAAAGCGACGATCCAATCAGAAAGGCTGCCTATAGCTACATTCCTCTCCTTATAGTTGAATGCCCTCAATACCCTGAAGATTCTTTTGAATTCCACTCAAAAGTGTCTAGCATGAGCCTTATACTAAATGTGTCATAATGTCGTTTCCCGCATAGGCTACTGACCTCATCAGCAAGGCACATAAACCTAACAGGCAGAAATGTTATGAATAGTACAGGGAGTCCTCGAGTTAAGGTGCACTCGACTTTACAACGGTTACGCCCGGTCCGCCATTTTGGCCCCGTCCGCCATTTTGGCTCCTCGTCCGCCATATAGCCCTCAGTGTTTCTCCTCGTCCGCTATTTAGCCATTAGCTAGTGCTAGCGCTTGTGTACTTGTGGGAGTATCTTTGGCTTTTACGCCCTCTTTTTTTCCACATCAGCCTGCCCTTTATTTTCCATCCACCTCTAAGCAGTAATGGTAAGTACAGCATCTTATTTTTTGTTTTTTTTTACAAAAGCGTATAGATCTGCCAATGTGGGGTAAACATTTTTGGCTGGCGAGTATGTTCGAATATACTCGCAAATATGTTCAAACATACTTGCAAATATGTTTGAACATATTGAAATGTGCTCGAACATACTCGCAAATATGTTCGAACATAGTCGCAAATACGTTCGAAAATACTCGCAAATATGTTCGAACATAGTCGCAAATACGTTCGAACATACTCGCAAATATGTTTGAACATACTCGCAAATATATTTGAACATACTCGCAAATATGTTCGAACGTACATGTAGGCTACATGCTACAAAGTTAGCCTACTTTCCCATAATGCCACGGGGTATTCACAAGCGTAATACCCCATTGCATTATGGGGCGAAAAATGACGACCCTAATTCATGCACGGCAGACATAATAAATTGTAAAAGTTACGAATAAACACTGTTTTTTGTCTACTTAATTTTCTAATGAATTGGTAATGTGGCCCAATGCCTAAAAAATCGGGGTTTTGTTTTCACTCGCGCATACGCAAATAATACCCCGTGGCATTAAGGGAAGGTATGCTAACTTTGTAGCATGTAGCCTACATGTACGTTTGAACATATTTGTAAGTATGTTTGAACATATTTGCGAGTATGTTCGAACATACTTGCCAGCCAAAAATGTTTACTCCACATTGGCAGCTCTATGCTTCCGTAGTTTTTTATTTCAATGTATTTTAGTTTTTTTTAATGCAAATTATTTTGATGTAAATATCGACTTTAATGGAGAAATTTGACTTAACTCGAAATTCGGGTTACATCGCTAGCATAGGAATGTAATTCGAGTCCTCCCTGTATAGGACTTTTGATGGACATATTTATACATACAGTATGTGAACTGACACACATGGTAACACAGGGGATTGTCATGGCTTTGTGTCTCCATT
Source organism: Festucalex cinctus (assembly GCF_051991245.1). Classification (NCBI taxonomy): domain Eukaryota; kingdom Metazoa; phylum Chordata; class Actinopteri; order Syngnathiformes; family Syngnathidae; genus Festucalex; species Festucalex cinctus. The sequence goes on along the minus strand of NC_135423.1, from coordinate 24,476,123 downwards.
ATTACTATTACATCTGTGCAACATCAACAGTGCCTTTCAATGCTCCTATTGACGTAGTATCACATTACTTTAAAGCCCAATGCTGGAGGGGGTGGGTGGATTTCCTGCTTGTGTGTTCCATGTCACACACGCACATACACACGTTCATTTGACTGACCAATATGAAGTGGAAGGAAGCGAAAGCAAAGCAATCCTGCTCCTTCTCTTTTTAATTGACACACGGTCCAATCTCGCCATTCACCTTGCTCATTCAATTGGTGATTGGTTCCCCTTTTATTATTATTCTTTATTCTGTTTTCTTTCCCCTCAACCATTTCACAACTCTTTCTTGCCATCCTCCCTTCTCACGGCTGGTAAGCTGAGGAGAGCCAGTTCAGGGTTGTAACCTTTTCTATTGCCCCCTCACACTCCAGTCATCTTTTGTGAAAAAACACCCTCGATAAATAACAGTTTCCCATTACGTCAGTCTGATGAAGCCAGAAGATGAAGCAACATAACATGAGTTCTCTTATGGATGTTTCTGTGTGCATATGATTACATGTTCTCTCTGTACACACAATTTCACTGTGTTTAATTTAGTTGTTATTGTTACCTCTGAATTTTAAGGAAATGTGTCTCCATTCCCACACTTCACCTCATAATGTCATTTCAAAATGGGAATACTTCATCATAGCTCATAGCTATAGTCTCTTAGCATATGAAGCACATGGACCTTATGGTGGTTGGAGGGAGAATTAAACACATTTTCCAGGCCGTTCTTCTTTAAATAACTACAACTAATTAAAAAAACAAACAAAAAAAACAAAAAAAAAACACATCCTGAAAGCTAATTGATAAAATACATACTCAAAACGAAATCAAAACAAATGCAAATGTGCACGGACAGTTTGCATTCTGAACATTGCTCAGTCAGGTGGTTTCTTCCATTGGCTGCTTGCCGTCACGCCCACCACCGCGTCGACGAGCGGCTTCTCCCGCTCAGGTCAACATGTTAACACAGATAGATTCATTATTGATGTTTTTGGATCCTCCAGTAAGACCCATAAGGATCATCTGCCAACCCCGGGATTACACCGGTTGCGTGTGCGGTGCGGCTGCGGTGCGTCTTGACTGCGTGCTCCGGACGCGTCAATTTTTTGGCCAATCCACACCGGCTCCGCACAGCTGCGGTCCGGCAGCTCCGTCGCCGACCACTTCCCGCCGTGTCTCGCGTGACCGTGCGCGATCATGTGGCATTAAAAACAAGGACAAACACACAGAAAGTCTGTGCTCAACAGAAAAGCAGAAAGAGAGGTGGACTTTTATTATTTTGTGGCTTTCTACCACCAATATAAACCTCTCTTCGTCCATGTTCGCCGGTGTCTAAACCGTGAATGGGCACCTCGCACGTTAACTCCAGGCCCGGCTACGCCCACATCACGTTTTGCTAACATGTTTGCGAAATAGGAGCTGGCGAGTGTTTTATTTTGAAAGGTAACCGGAAATTTATTTTGAAACTGCGTCGGTCTTCCTGTCCCCCTCGATGTGTTTTGTGCTAGCTTGCCATTTGCTGGAGGCCGACCGATGCGGCATCCGGCAAAAATAGAAAATAGGTCTATCCTTGCGGAAGGGCTGCAGCACGCCACAGCTGAGACGCAGTCGACACACAACGCACACACAAGCGGAGTAATTCGCACCATTCGAATGAATGGAATCTAATTGGTTGCGTCGCCGGAACGCACCGCAGCCGCAACCGGTATGAGTCCCGGGTAAGACGTGTTGGTCAGGACAAAACGCGGACAAAAATTATCTGAACACGTCTGCTTAACCTGGCAATAGACAGAGGGATATTGCGCTTCACTCAAGTCAGTTCACCGCAATATCCATCTGGTACCTCTCCATAGTCGTTTGCTCGGAAAAGGCGAGACATTCTGGACAATACTGTGAGCTGATTGGATGATGCAGCATTGTTTACGTTTGTTTTAACCAATCACGGCCACGGATGACATTTCGTGTTCGTTCATGTCGAACAGGAACATCTTAGCAGCTCGAAGTGCACAAAGTGCCTTCTCGCTGTTTAATATTTAACAAGCAAAGAAATGGTGACTTAATTCTGCAACAACACAATTCATTGTAGCGTCCATTCATCCAGGTTTGTTTGTTAGCTGCGGCTTATGTCGGCGGTTGCTTCCTGATGTTGTCACAGTTGCATATCCCGCCCCCAAACACAATGTCGCTCTGTGATTGGTCCGAACCACCAGTGGTTCAGATCAGTGGAAATCAATGGGAGCGGTACAAGATGTACCGGTATTCTCTGAAGTTTGTCAACTCACAAATAGCGCCAGAATTCATCTTGCGAGAGCAAGGTTAACGTCTCGTACCCAAGCTAACAAGCACCATGGACCACAGTGGACTGACATCAGTCCCCAACGTCCATCGTGTGGTGTTGTACTCCAGTCCCGAGCCAAGTCCGACCTCTTCTTGACTTTGCTCTGCAACATTCTCCTCCACTTCCTCCACCTGCGCACGCTCACACAACAAAAATATAATCCACATTTTTCGTAGAAACGTGTGCAAAACTGAGGACAGAAAAATGTCTTCCACAGTGCACTGATGAGTCTTGTTCGCCTGAAGACTTGCGTCCATTTCACCGCCGCGCTTATGAGGTGCTCCCCAAGCACCCACCAAGTCATTGCTCAAGAAGTCATGAAAAAATGGAGCCGTTTTCATGGCTGTGTATCAAACTAGAAAAATTGCAATACTTGCATCAGCATATGGATAATCTATCGGGAAACAAATTATCACGATTTATCATGATATCAATATATCGTCAGACTCCAAACAGTAACAATGCCACCGTGCCGTGGCGATCGTTTCAGCTGGCGCTGACATCTTACCTGGCTGAGTGGCTGCTGCCCCACTGCGTTTGATTGGCTCAGCTGAGAGAAGGCGGGGCTGGGCAGCGACACGAAGGACGCCTCATACTCGCCGTCACGCATCACCAAGTCCAGCGAGCTTGCTGCACGCACGCACACGCACGATTCTCGCAACTATATTGGCGACATGACAAGTAGTTGTTGCGTGTGCGCACACGAGCAAGAGGCGTGTCCTGAAGCTCAAACATGATTGGCTCGTTCCGATCCTGTCATCAACCTGGAAGAGTCTCCGCCGCGCTAGCAATGCGAACGGCGAGCGCACACGCAAACGATCACGCACCGTCCAATGACGTGGTCCTTTCAGAGGTCCTGCAGGTAGGGGGCGTGGCCAAGGTGCCACGTCTTCCGCGCTCCCAGCATGACCGGACCCTAACCCTAACCCCCCTCCCCCCAAAATTCCCAAACTTGACGTGTATATTTATAGTCAAGGCCTGAAGATATCTCTACGACATCATTCAGTTATAAATACAGCGCCACCTAGCACTTGAGGCACCCCACATACGGTATTTTGTACAAAATTTGTAAACTCATTGTAAGTGTGATAACTAAGTCATTTATGAATATTCTTTTACTTTCCACTGCTCAAAATGTTCAATGGCCTCATACCGATCCAAACATACGTACTTTTTATTTTGTTTTATTTATTTTTGATATCCTCAATGGACAATAAAAGCAACATTGTGCAATGAGTACAACAACCTATGATGTGTGTGTATATATACTTTTACAAAAAATATCAATCAGGGCAACTCATTGCCTAAAAATAAAAAAGGACGCTGATTTTTGCAGATCTTAACATTCACCAGACACCACAGACCTGTCACTATAGATTTGGCAGCTGTGAAATAGCTCAACTTAAAACATACAGGTTTCTCATGACAGTATCTTCAAGAATTAAAGACAGTCTGGTGAAACAACCCGAAGAATCTCTGAATTCCCTGACCAGGAATTCAACCCGGGCCGCGGTAGTGAGAGCGCTGAACCCTATCCACTAGACCACCAGGGAAGACAAACATTGGCTGCTGGGCATGGCTAAAATAGCACAGTATATGAACAAGCCGGCAGGCAGTGCATGCATGGCCTTGTCTCTATCTTTTTGGCAGCCGTAAAATAGCTCTAATAACAACACAGGTTTCAGGTTTTTAATGACAGTATCAGCAAGCATTAAAGATTAACCGACGGGCAAAACGACACAAAGTACTTCTGAATTCCCTGACCGCCTCCCTCTGCTTCCCCGTTGCCATGGTGATTCGTCAATCCGTCAATCCATTGATGGGGTTTTTTAAGTGTGGTGGTAACTCCAGGTGGCACTCTGCTCTGCTTTGATCAAAGTACTTCAAATCAGCTGTCCTGGAAGCGAAAACGCAGTTTCCTGTCTCAGGTTAAATCAACTCGCTGTTCAGGGTTAGTCTTTGAGTTTGTTGAACCTGCTTTGTGAAATGGACTCGAGGTAAAAAAAAAAAAGACTCCACTGCCTTGTCTCGAACTTCTTGGCATCAGTCAAATACCTCAACTGACAATATACAGGATTCTGGTTGTTAAGAACAATGTAAGCGAGCATCAAAGATAAACTGACTGTTGAAATGACCATGCGGGCATCGTCATTGACTGGAATTGATGATTGATGGAAGTGCCCATCTTTCGGTCTGTGCTTCAACACTTTCAGCAATGCTTGATCATAAAGCTTGAAAAAATGCACAGACAGGAGCGAATGAACCATGATTACTTCTGTCGATTGCGGAGAGTACACACGCTCCTTCTCAATCCATGTATTTTTTTGAGGCTTTGCATTATCAAGCATTCGCTGAGTGTTGAAGCACACGCCAAAAGGTGGACACTTCCATCAATCATCAATTCCAGTCAATGACGATGCCCAGTTCCCACCTATGGAAATGAACCTCAGTTCTTCTGAATACCCTGAAAGGGAATCATACCCTGGTAGTGTAAGTGTTGAATCCTAGCCACAAGACCACCTGGGACAACAAACACACAGCTAAAATAGCACATGAATAAGCAGCAGGGAGGCAGAAAAGCGTCTGGCGACGCAACCAATTAGATTCCATTCATTCGAATGGTGCGAATTACTCCGCTTGCGTGTGCGTTGCGTGTCGACTGCGTCTCAGCTGTGGCGTGCCGCAGCCCTTACACACGGATAGACCTATTTTCTATTTTTGCCGGATGCCGCATCGGTCGGCCTCCAGCTTACCTCGTAATGACCCTCAGAACTTCTGAATTCCCTGACTGGGGATCAAACCTGGGTTGCAGCAGTGCTGAATCCTAGCCACTAGACTAGCAAGGACAACAAACACTGATTTCTGGAAACGGCTAACATAGCACAGTATATGAACAAGCAAACATCCAGGGAAGAAAAGACTCCACGGCCTCGTCTCAATCTTTTTGGCAGCCGTGAAATAGCTCAACTAACCACATACAGGTTTCTGGTTGTTCAGGACAGTTTCAGCAAGCATTAAAGACAAACTGACTGGCGAAATGACCCTCAGTACTTCTTAATTACCTGACCGTGAATCAAATCCGGCCCACCGCAGTGCCGAATCCCAGCCACTAGACCACCTGGGCCAACAAACACCAGCTTCTGAACACGGCTAATCACAGTATATGAACAACCAAGCAGCAATGTCAGGAAGAAAAGACTCCACGTCCTTGTCTCAATCTTTTTGGCATCAGTCAAATAGCTCAACTGAGAACATTTATGTTTCTGGTTGTTAAGAACAATGTCAGTGAATTTTAAAGACAAACTGAGTGGCGAATCGAGCCTCAATACTTCTTAACTTAAAGGGGCTGTCTGCCGGTTTCACTCAGGAAAATGCACTTTTTAAATACAGGATTTAAACAAACGAACTACTTTTCAATTTATAGATATGGGCTTTTCATAACGTGTGGGAGTGATTTTGTCTTAAACAAAATCCCACCCCCTCCCCAGTCTGTATTTTGCCATTTTGTGTTTGTTTTGTAAATAGTGGGACATTCTTGTGGAAAGACAGTGTTTACACCCCTCCAGCCAATCGCAGAGCGGGGGGTGGCGTGTCGCAAACGGGGCCGGGCGAACGTGACGTCACTCCTGCGGCAATTTGAAAGCACGCACGGATTATTATTATTTTTTTTTTTTCACTCACTCACTCACTCACTCACTCAGAGAAGCTTACATGTGTGAATGAGTGAGTGAAAAAAACAAAATCAGTGCGTGCTTTCAAATTGCCGTGGGAGTGACGTCACGCAGCTTGACACGTTCGCCCGGCCCCGTTTGCGACACGCCACCAACCAATCCAGCTCTGCGATTGGCTAGAGGTGTGTAAACACTGTCTTTCCACAGAAACGTCCCGCTTTTACAAAACAAACACAAAATGTCAAAATACAGGCTGGGGATGTGGGGGTTTATGACAAAATCACTCCCACACGTTATGAAAAACCCATATCTATACATTGAAAAGTAATTAGTTTGTTTAAATCCTGTATTTAAAAAGTGAATTTTCCTGAGTGAAACCGGCAGACAGCCCCTTTAACTTAAGTTCTCTGAAGTGCTTCGGACAACTGACAAGACACACTACACACTCGCACTCGTCGACAGGAATTCACAACTGATGGGCACAAAGTCGGAAGCACAAGTATTGGGACGCGGCCACATGTCGCGAATCAGAACCGGAATGAAAGGTGATGTGCAAAAACAGTCCGCCCCTCTTCCATGGCATATACCCCATTGCTGAAGGGTTATGTATTTATTTATTTTAACCAAATAAAACTTCTGAGGAAAAAATATTTGCAATTTAGTCAAACCACTAATTTCCAACACATAAATGGCAGCCACGTGCATTATCGCTTGCATTTATGCCACATGCACCCAGCTCCATATTCAGCCCCACAATCAATACGTGTTACTGTGAAATCTCTGTAGATAGCTGGAGGGGTCTCATTCATTTTCCCACCATGACCCCCTGACACACACACACACACCCACACCCCCACACACAGACAACCCCGATTCCCCCCCACCTTGCAGGTTTGTTGTTGCAACACATGCACTTTATTGTAACATCAGCATGGTCGCTTGCTTTACTCACAGTGAGGTCTTTTATACTCAAAATGAAAATTACTACACATATTTTGAACAATTGCCTTTATTGACACTGTTACAAAGTACACCCCCCTCATCAAACTTTAATACACTTCCCACACTTACCAAACAACTGTGTTTAACATTTGCAGCATGACAACAAACAGCCTGCTGAACAGACAGGATGGTAACCTACACAGAATATTATCCCACCATTTGCATCATGTTTTGCAGTTCTATTTCTGAGCTGGGTAAGAAAAGTGTTCAGGGAGCAAGTATATATCCACCAAGGACACGATACTTTATTCCATAAAATAAAATTTTTGGGGGAAAGTGTGTATCTTCTTCAGATTTATTGCACTGATGTCACATTCGGGCTCCATTCCCTGTCAGCTAAAGCTGCCAAAATTTAAGAAAAAAAAATGTCTGCAAAGGACACATCTGTGCATCGTCTGCCAACAAGATACTCAAAGAAGGCTCTCCATCTCTCTCTCTCTCTCTCTCTCTCTCTCTCTCTCTCTCTCTCTCTCTCTCTCTCTCTCTCTCTCTCTCTCTCTCACACACGCATGCACACAACATTAGCTTATTGAACACAGGGTTGTGGACTGTGGCTTTGTTTGAAACCCACCACCAACATCATAAGTTAATTAAATGCTGAACTATAATAGAAGCAAGGTTTTGACTCCACAGACAAAAGCCAGGATTTTTATTTTTTTTTTAAGCGGAAAGTATTTCAATTATAAAGCATGGATTCAGTTTTATTCATAATCCATGCTTCATGTTGGAGAACAATATCCTACTGACCTAATATATTATCTTGAAGATGACCAGTGTTGCATTGAATTGGATAGTTTCATGTTGCAAGATGCACTTGTCAAATTTCTCCAGGCCTTGTCAGTACTTCCAGTCTCATCCATCCATCCATCCATCCATCCATCCATCCATCCATCCATCCATCCATCCATCCATCCATCCATCCATCCATCAACAGTACTACCGCTTATCCGGGGTCGGGTCGCGGGGCAGCAGCTTTATGAGGGAAACCCAGACTTCCCTCTCCCCAGCCACTTCAACCAGCTCCTCCGGCGGGATCCCAAGGCTTTCCCAGGCCAGCCGAGAGACATAGTCTCTCTAGCGTGTCCTGTGTGGTTCCTGGGCCTCCTGCCGGTGGGACATGCCCGGAACATCTCTCCAGGGAGGCGGCCAGGGGGCATCCGAATCAGATGCCCGAGCCACCTCAAATGGCTCCTCTCCACGCGGTGGAGTAGCGGCTCGACACTGAGTCTCTCCCGGATGACTGATCTTCTCACCCTATCTCTAAAGCCTGGTACACATATAAGGATTTTTCAAATCTTAAAAGATTTTTTATCTTTGTCAGATGCCACACATAAAGAAAAAGAAAAATGGGAAGTTAACAGCTTTGGTTGTATTGTGTGTAAGGTGCGCAGATAATCTCATCACAGGACTGAAAACTAATAAGGATCCCATTTTAAACAATAAACAATAAACAGGTCCCTCACAAACATAAAGTTTATCATCTCAACACTGGTCAAGATTCCAATCCTTCGTGAGAGACCTCTCGCGTGATTATACGTGATCTAATCAAAACCGGAATGGGAAAAAAAAACAACTGAAACAACTTGGAAACGACGAGTGATACCATGGAAGACAACAAACGCGACAAACTGGAAGTAATGGTGGTTTGCGGACTACTTCTGCCACGAGCTGGTCCTCTATGGTAGAAGTCCACCAGACTTTGTGCTTCTGGTTGGAATTGCGTTCTGGTATGCTTGTTGTTTTTGTATACACTTCCGTCTTTTTCAGTTAGGCTGCCTCTTGAATGGCTACATTCCGTTTGACGTCACAGTTGATGGCTCAGGCGCACCTGGCATCCCCGCCGACGTTAAGGTTTTTGTCGTAAATAATGAACATGTAGCACGTCCGCCTCCCAGTTCTCAGGACTCCGGTTCAAGTCCAGTCTCCGGCCTTCCTGGGTGGAGTTTGCATGTTCTCCCCGTGCCCGCGTGGGTCTTCTCCGGGTACTCCGGTCTCCTCCCACATTCCAAAGACATGCATGGAAGGTTAATTGGGCGCTCTGAATTGTCCCTAGGTGTGCTTGTGAGTGGATGGTTGTTCGTCACTGTGTGCCCTGCGATTGGCTGGCGACCAGTCCAGGGTGTCCCCCGCCTTCTGCCCAAAGCCAGCTGAGATAGGCTCCAGCACCGTGACCCTTGTGAGGAATAAGCGGTCAAGAAAATGGATGGATGGATGGATGGATGGATAATGAACGTGTTCATTATTTGCTGAATGATCTTGGTTACATTTGATCCTTAGGGAATATGCATGAGATATAATGTTCATACACCTAAAAACATGACGTGAATCATTCGTAGTTCATTTATCTATTCTATTCGATTCTATTCTATCCCATCTAGTATCGTATAAAGGTGTAAAATTGCTTAGCTTAGTATAAAGGTCTGTGAGGATAATTCCGATTGGGACCACTTGGTGTCAATCTTGATACATCTAAATTTTCCAGAAGTGGTTTGGATGACCTCTCATGTTAGGTCAGAAACCAGGCTTGGCATTCATTGTAGGTGATAAAAGAGTTGTTAAGATTCCTGTGTGAAGATCTGGGTTTTCAGTGAATGAAAAAAAAATGTCATAAACCTGTTGTTCTGGCTTGTACAGGAACTTCTTTGAAAAACACTTTCCTCTGTGGTCTACTTTAGTTGGCTTCAAAGTGTTTAGTCTCTGGTTGGGTGACCAGCTACAGGGTTATTCTAAATGAGCCCCCATTCCTCCAGCCATGGAATGTGGTAGAACTGCAGAGTTTACTTTGGGGGAAAAAATTGAGAGTGAACTGGGGCAATAATTGTTACACCGCTGCAATCATCTATGGGTCCGAAGGTGTTATGGCAGCACAGTCAGTGAATTCAGGCCTTCGGTGAAGATCATTTCAAATGCAGCAAACAGTTTATGCATGGAAGAGATGTGGTAGATTATGTATAGTCATAAATAAGCAGCAGTATATAATTTGGTTATAGGCAGAATTCAGATGTGGGTCTAGACAGATTTATTGGGAAATTGTGGAGAGTGTGCAAGACGTATTTGGGAGGAGCTTAGGGACAAGTTTTAAACGTTTAACCATTAATATTATTTGAAAACATTTCTATATAGCTGTATAGTGTTATCTGTGATCTGCTAGCATGGCCTCTTTGAAAAGTGTGATTGGCGATCGACTAGTGATGTCCGACAAGGACTGAAGAGGGAGCTCTCGGCGCAATGCTCATTCTCGCTTGAGACGCTGGAGAAGAAGCATCTGTGTCCGAGTAGTCATTTATTTCTCCCTCATCCAGGCTGTTACATTTTGGGGGCTCGTCCGGGATGAATCTGATGAGGGCCAGCTGTCCCAGATAGACGCCCTGATCATCATTCAACCCTTTACACATCTACAGCCAGTGTGGACAATAACGTGTGGAGGTTTATCGCCTGTGGAAAGAGACTTGCAAGCCATCTGAGGTCAACTTTGTGTGCCAGGAGAGCTGCAGTGTCCAGTCGGCAGAGAAGTAACTTCACCACATCGTTGTCCACGGATCAGTGAGTGAAATGGCGTTGGTAGCGGTTGAGGACTTGAAACTTGAAGTTGGTGGTGCACTATACACACTAACGAAAGACAATTTGATTGACATTTGTGAATTCCTATGTATTGCTGGTTTGGATTTTGAAAATGTGTCGGGTAAAAGCCGCTCCTCTCTCATCACATATATCACAATGCATTTAGAGAGAAAAGAGTTAGCTGAACTTGAGGATCACGGCAAGGCCGAATTACTGACACTAAATGATAAGATCATCGAGTTGCAACAGGGTGCTAAAACACAAGAGAGAAACCAGGCAGCGTTACATGAACAACAGCCAGATTCTGTAGAAGAGCAGGCCATTCAGCCTTCAGAGGAAGAGTGTTTAGAAAAAGAAATAGAATCATTGCAGCTAGCATTAGCATTATCACGACAGGAGAAAGCAAAACAAGCTAGGGAAGCAAAAAAAGCAGTCAATGTGCAGAGTAACAGTGTTACTCATGATTCCTTCTCCGCTTGGCAGACACCTCAGCCTCGGCTTTCACTACAATGGGGAAGAGAATTCAAAATTTCAGGTCAGATTGGTGAACCTGGGCAGAAGGATAAACTTACCTTTTCTAGTCTTGCACACCAAATTGAACAAGGCATTAGTAAGGGGTTTCCTGAACTGGAAATTGTTGATGCAGTGATAAGGGCAATAGCACCAGGTTTACAACTTCACAGCTACCTGGAGGGTAAAACTAAGCTAACCCTGCCTATCTTAAGAAGAATTCTCAGATCCCACTACCAAGAAAAAGGGGCAACAGAACTGTACAAACAGCTCACGTCAGAGGTTCAAAGTAATAAAGAAACTCCACAAAATTTCCTGATCCGTGCCCTAGATTTGAGACAAAAGGTTATTTTTGCATCACAAGAAGCAGAATCTGGACTAAGATATGACCCTGTCCTAGTGCAAAGTATGTTTCTCCATACTGTGTTAACGGGCCTTCAGAGTGAGAGTATTCGGAGCGATCTCCAGCCATACCTGCAACAAACAACAACAAGTGATGAAGTGCTCCGTGAGAAACTCAATATTGCCTGTGCCAATGAAACAGAAAGACAAAACAAGAAGAAACTACTTACCCAACAGCGTCCAATCACTGTTCACTCAGCTCAGTCTACTGACACACCTACTGATAAAAGATGCACTAATGTAAATTCAGAACACCAAAGCAAAATTCAGTCAGATGTTTTAAATGAACTGAAAGAAATGCGCTCTGACATGGCCACCTTGAAAAGTCTAAGTGTTGAAGTTGCACAGATTAGAGAATCAATTCAACAGCCTGCACAGACGCAGTATCCGACAACACCTGTAGTGCCGGAATGTGCCCCACTCTATCAGTATCCACCACAAAGTTATTGGCCTCCCCAAGAGCCGTGACGAAGAGGAGAGACAGCCCAATATCAACAGAGGTTTGCGCCACAGCACCGCTACCCAATAACTCGCTCATTCCCAAGGAAATGTATTGGCTGCCAACAAAGTGGAAGTGAACATTGCAACCATTGCTACAGGTGTGGGAGTGCTGAACACTTTTTCGCAGGTTGCAGATTGAGAGTAGCTAGACAGAACAAAGGCGCTCCTTTAAACGAAACAGGGCTACCCCCACGGGACAGGGAGTGGCCAGCAACAGAGTAATGTCCCAAAAATATTGCTCCAATTGTGGTATTGCTGACACAGATCGAAGACTGAGAAAATGTGCCTCGTGTAAAAAAGATTCTTACTGTTCAAAAAGATGCCAAGTTGAACATTGGTCAACACACAAAGAACAATGTCACCAGCATTCTCACCCAAAAACAAATAGCACCTGTACCAAAGAAGAGGACAGCCAATCTCGTATTGTTGCTCTTGTAGGAAAACGATGTATTGTTGAATGTTACATACAAGGCCACAAAACCCGTGCACTGTGGGATACAGGTTCTCAAGTCTGTATTGTTGACGAAAAGTGGAAAAGGAAACATTTGCCAAGAGAACAATTAAGAGATGTCTCTGAACTCCTTGAGATGCCTGATAACTTAAAAATTACAGCTGCTAACGGACAAATCATGCCTTACAAAGGTTTCATCGAAGTCACTTTTGGGCTAGCTGCAGAAGGTGCTAACCCCAAGGAACTACTTGTCCCCATGTTAGTGATGAAGAGTGGAAGACTCTCACAGCCCATCCTTGGCTACAATGTCATTGAGCAAATAATAAAAATCTGCACCGCAGAACAGCTGGATGCTGCAAAAAAAGAACAGTTCCACGAGACGTTAATCTCAGCTTTTCCCAGTCTCAAAAAAGAAAGTGTTCCAGCCTTCATTGATCTTGTGACCAGTGAACAGTCACATGATTATGCTGTGAGAACAACAAAAGAAAAAGTCATTGTGCCCAAACACACTTCTGTTAAGATTGACTGTAAAGTGAAAACACAGGCATTAAGAAAGAACGCAACATATCTGTTTGAACCAGACATAAATCCACAATGGGCTAAAGGTCTTGAATTTTGCGAGACTTTGGTGACAATCAGAAAAGGTTGTCTACCGTACTTTGTCCTTGATGTGCAAAATCCAACTGATCACGACATTGAGTTATCAGGAAGAACTGTTGTAGGCACGGTACAGCAAACCCAAGCTGTTTATCCAACTTCGATTTTGGGAAATTTGCACCCAGTTGTGGTGAGTCAAGTAAATGCGGAGGTTGAACCAGTTGCTGAATGCTCGTGGGATCCACCAATCAGCCTAAGCCACCTAACAGAACCAAAGAGAGAAGTGGTGCAGAAAATGCTTCGTGACGAGTGCTCCTCTTTTTCCAAATCAGATGATGACATTGGACAAATTGAGAAATTGAAGTTGAACATCTCGTTGAAAGATATGGACCCTGTTGCACGCACTAACCTGTCAGTACCCAAGCCTTTATATAAAGAGATGAAAGAATATCTGCACAACCTCATTGCACAAGGTTGGGTGACAAAATCAAACTCCTCTTATGCCTCACCAATTGTCTGTGTTAGAAAAAAAGATGGAAGCTTGCGTCTTTGTATTGATTACAGAGCACTAAACAAGAAGACACATCCGGACAGACAACCAATTCCCCGAGTGCAGGACATTCTTGACAGTCTTGGTGGCAACTCATGGTTTTCCTTATTAGACCAAGGGAAGGCCTACCATCAAGGGTTTATGGATGAAGTCAGCGCGACCTTTGACGGCATTTGTGAATCCATGGGGCCTCTACGAATGGATAAGAATTCCAATTGGGTTGATGAATGCACCTGCAGCCTTTCAACGCTGGAGGAGTGTCTGGAGGAAGTGCGAGACAACATCTGCGTCCCCTACTTGGACGACACGCTAGTCATTTGACAGTCATGTCGCTCATGTCAGAAAAGTGCTACAGTTGTTGAGAACATATGGAGTCAAATTAAAGCCCAGTAAATGTGAATTATTCAAACGTGAGGTCCGCTATCTAGGAAGAGTCGTCTCAGCTGAGGGTAGCAAAATTGACCCGGCAGACACCATTGCTGTGAGAGCTTTGAAAGACAAAAGACCAAGAAATGTAGGAGATCTACGAGCTATTATGGGCCTGTTAAGCTATTATAGACAATATATACAGGACTTCTCACGTATAGCAGGGCCACTCTATGACTTGCTGAAAGGGACAACAGACAATAACATGCCACAAAACAGGACAAACACAAGACGTTGCACAGTGAAAGGAAATGGAGTACCATCACACAAACTCATTGAGTGGACTGAGGATCATCAATGCATCTTGGAGCGATTAATAGACTGTCTGGTTGAGCCTCCAATCCTTGGATTCCCAGACTTTTCACAACCATTTATCCTTCACACTGATGCCTCGAATCAAGGCCTCGGAGCAGTCTTATATCAACGACAAGATGGCAAACTTCGTGTGATAACATATGGTTCTCGCACATTGACGGTTGCTGAGCAAAACTATCATCTCCACTCTGGAAAGTTGGAATTTCTTGCATTAAAATGGGCTGTCACGGAAAAATTCAGAGATTATCTGTACTATGTACCAACTTTTACTGTGTTTACAGACAATAATCCACTTACTTATGTTCTGTCAAGTGCGAAACTCAATGCAACTGGATGTAGATGGGTAGCAGAGCTAGCTGACTTCCATTTTACCATTCGTTATCGCCCAGGTAAAGAAAATGTGGATGCCGACAGCCTGTCAAGAATGCCTGTCAACATGGAGGAGATGATGGAACAGTGCACAGAAGAGCTTGCATCAGATTGTGTTGCGGCAACAACCCAAGCTGTTGAAATTCAAAATTCAAGTTCTCCATGGGTTTGTCCAGTATTCGCCTCTCTGCAGTGTTCAGAAATGAATGAAGAAACACAAAAGCCTTTTTCAATGACTGCAATCAGACAAGCACAACAAAGTGACAAAGATATTGCCCCAGTATTGCAGTTTAAACTAGAAGACAAGAAACCATCAGGACAAGAATTTAAAATTCTCGGTTTGCGCAGCAAATGTCTAATCCGTGAGTGGGAAAGATTTCACATTGATCAAGATGGCATTCTTCGGAGGAGGACAACAAATAAAACCCAACTGGTATTACCTCAGCAGTACAAGACCATGGCACTGAAAGCATTGCACGATGAGATGGGCCATCAAGGCATTGATCGAACAACATCACTGATCAGAGAGAGATTTTTTAGGCCTTATATGCAAAAAGAAATCAAACATTATGTAGCAAAGACTTGTTCCTGTTTGAAACAAAAAACACCATCCAAAGAAACACGGGCACCACTTACCAATATCATCACCACACAACCCTTTGAACTTGTGTCAATTGATTTTCTGCACTTGGACAAATGTAAAGGTGGATATGAATATATACTGGTAATTCACTTCACCCGTTTCGCACAGGCTTATGCAACCACCTCCAAATCTGCCAAAACAGTTGCTGATCGGATATTTAATGATTTTGCCCGGAAATTTGGATTACCAGCACGGATACACCACGATCAGGGTGGTGAATTTGAGAATCAGCTCTTTACCCAGCTAAAAAGAAACTGGTGTACTTGGATCGCGAACAACGCCATACCACCCACAAGGAAATGGACAAGTTGAACGCTTTAACCGGACATTGCTTCAAATGCTGAGAACACTCACCGATAAACAGAAGACAAACGGGAAAGAATCCTTGAATAAGCTGATCTATGCATATAACTGCACACGATGTGAGGTTACAGGTTTCTCTCCTTTCTACCTGTTGTTCGGAAGATCCCCAAGACTACCTATTGACCTCCTATTCGGCTTCACAACTGAGGCAGGAAACGTAGACCACAGAACATACATGGAAAAATGGAAAAGAGAAATGCAGGAAGCAAATGACATTGTGCGCGAGAATGTGAAAAAGTCATCAAACAGAGGAAAAAAACACTATGATAGCAAAGTGAGGACATCAGTTTTGTATCCTGGCGACCGTGTCTTGGTTCGAAATTTGACACCTCGAGGAGGCACGGGAAAACTCCGCAATCACTGGGAAGATGATATCCACATTGTGATCAGGCAGGTTGGAGAAAACAACCCAGTTTTTGAAATCAAACCTGAACAGGGTAGAGGAAGATTGAGAATCTTGCACAGAAACTTTCTATTACCATGTGATCACTTACCTTTTGAAATCCAGCCAAAAGCATCCAAGCAAAAGAAGAAGAGGACTTCTACAGAAAACATTGTTCGAGAGGAAGACACTGATGAAGAAGATGAAAGTGTGTACTATTACAAGCCAGTCGGAGAGCATCAAATGCCCGTTGCAGATGGTACTACTGAACACGACGTGCAAGAAAACAGTAACCAAGAGACACCAACAATGAATATGGATGAATCCGGACTTGGATCCAACACAAACACAGAGGCTGAGATACAGCAGGATGATGTACTGTTGGAAGAGGAAAATCAGTATGATGTTGAACCACTGGTGGAAGTACACAATGAAGTCCCAATGCCTCTCGACTCAGATTCTGGTGAAGACGAGGGAGTACAAAGACGTGACTTGCCTAGAAGAGAAAGAAGACCTCCTAAAATCTTCACCTACGATCATCTTGGAACTCCGACATGCTATACTGTAGCACAAATAAATAGACAGCCCTACCAGTATCAGCCGTTACCATTCAGAGAAGTTCAGCCAGTGCCGATTTTGAGAAAACAATTCCAGGCATACTGGCCTTACTATGTGCAGGGGTACTAATACTGTACTTTAATTACTGTAACAGTGGGACATTTATTCTTCATTTGAAGCTAGTATAATATACTTCATAGTTATTACGTCATAACAGTGAAGGCAACTAGGAGACGTTAGATGATTGTAATGTGATGTCGGGACGACATCTAATTTTGTGGGGGAGTGTGTGGTAGATTATGTATAGTCATAAATAAGCAGCAGTATATAATTTGGTTATAGGCAGAATTCAGATGTGGGTCTAGACAGATTTATTGGGAAATCGTGGAGAGTGTGCAAGACGTATTTGGGAGGAGCTTAGGGACAAGTTTTAAATGTTTAACCATTAATATTATTTGGAAACATTTCTATATAGCTGTATAGTGTTATCTATGATCTGCTAGCATGGCCTCTTTGAAAAGTGTGATTGGCGATCGACTAGTGATGTCTGACAAGGACTGAAGAGGGAGCTCTCGGCGCAATGCTCATTCTCGCTTGAGACGCTGGAGAAGAAGCATCTGTGTCCGAGTAGTCATTTATTTCTCCCTCATCCAGGTATGAAAGTCAAATGTTTTGTGCATTAACATTAAGAGAAAACTTAATAGGAAGTTTGTTTTGAACTAATGGTGTGATTTTGAACTTTTTGAAAGCTGTATCGCCGTGTATATTCCCTAGGTAGATACGCTAGCTACACGGGGCCATTTCAGTTTATGAAGGGGTCACGTGTCCATGGTCGTACATTGCGACTACTGATGCGTGGATAGCCAAATGGTTAAAAATCTTATGTGTGTAGAGAATTGTTAGTACTTTGTGTGAATATATTAAGATTTAGAAACTCTGTGGTAGTACTAATAGATTTAAGATGGATAATCTGTTTATATTGATTATAGGCAAATGAAGTGTACTTGAAACACTATATTTCAGTTTTGTTTATTATTTGAGACTGTATTGCCTCAACTATAATCCATGTTCATTGGAAGAGTATTATTAGGGCCCGAGCAGCGACCGCTGCGAGGTCCCTATTGTTTTTGTAAAAATTATTATTATTATTATTAGGGCCCGAGCAGCGACCGCTGCGAGGTCCCTATTGTTTTTGTAAAAATTATTATTAGGGCCCGAGCAGCGGCGGTGCCGCTGCGAGGCCCTATATTTTTTGTAGGAATTCTTATTATTATTAGGGCCCGAGCAGCGACTGCTGCGAGGTCCCTATTGTTCCTGAAGGAATTGTTATTAGGGCCCGAGCAGCGGCGGCGGCGGTGCCGCTGCGAGGCCCTATTGTTTTTCAAGGAATTCTTATTATTCTTTTTCTTTGTTATTATTCTTTTCCGCAAACAATCACATTTTTGAGACACTAAACGTGAACGAAAGCTCACCAAACTTTACACACACGTCAGGCCTTTGGTCGCCATACGTGATAACAGAAAAATGGCTCCATAGCGCCACCTAAAAAGGTTTAACGGATCCCTGTCCCGCTACGATTGTCCTATGGCTACGAAAATTGTGTGGCACCTGTAGCACATCCAAATGAACAAAAACCTCTTTGATATGTGCACCCTAAAATAGACAGGAAGTGAGGTATGAGTATTTAAATGTCCAATTTTAGCCCATTTTTGCACATTTACAGGGGTCATACTTTTGCCCGCTTCTCCTACACGGTTAATCCGATTGACTTCAAACTTGGGATGTACCATCTCAAGACCTGGGACAACACCATGGTAAAAAATCTAAAGTTTTTGACATTCTATATGACGGCGGTGGGGCATCAAATTTAGAGTTTCAAAACTCTTACTAAACGTATCATTGCCGGTTGTACGTTTAACCTTGAGCTACGAAAATTGGTACACATATGTAACAGACTATGATCTACAAAAAACTCTTTTGGTGCCATATGCTAAACCCAACAGGAAGTCCGCCAGAGGCGGGGCATCAAATTATGAGTTTCAAAATTCTTACTTAATGAAGCATTCCCGGCTGTACGTTTCACCTAGAGTTACCAAAATTTGAAGACATATGTAACAGGCCTCAAGGTACAAAAAACTCTTTTTGAACCATATG
Source organism: Festucalex cinctus (assembly GCF_051991245.1). Lineage (NCBI taxonomy): Eukaryota > Metazoa > Chordata > Actinopteri > Syngnathiformes > Syngnathidae > Festucalex > Festucalex cinctus. Next base: position 24,457,300 of record NC_135423.1, on the reverse strand, counting down.
CTAAACCTAACAGGAAGTCCGCCATTTTGATTTACTTTGGAACGTGTTGCCATTTTTTTGGCCATTTCATAGGGGTCTTATTTTAACGAACTCCTCCTACAGAGTTTATCCGATCATCTTCAAACTTGGTGTGATTCATCTTAAGATGTTGAAGATGAAAAGTTATTGAAAGCTTTTTATTTCGCCGCACGCTGTTGTCGTGGCATGCACTTGTTTGTAAAGGAAAAATATTCTTCTTAATGAAGAATTCCCAGTTGTACGAAGCAGCTAGAGCTACGAAAATTTGTAGATGTGATGACTCGATTGAGTCGATAAAGAATAGATCCCAGAAACGCAGGCTCAGAGGAGGAAAACAATCTCGTTTTATTCCTTTTGACGAACCGATGGAACAAAGCTTGCTCGCAGGCAAGACAACGAGGTTAGCAGAAGTGCTCTTGCACACAGGCAAGGAACACGGAGGTAACACAAAACACTTGCAAAAGGCAAGGACGGAATAGAGAACACAAAACACTTGCAAACGGCAAGGAACGCGAACGGAACAAAAAACACTTGCGACAGCAAGGAGGAATAACATAACCAAAACACTTGCAAACGGCAAGGATAACTAACGTAACGAAAAACACTTGCAAAAGGCAAGGACTAGAAAAACTCAAAACACTTGCAACCGGCAAGGACTACTCGAAATGCACACGGAATCAATCAACACGGAAATACAAACAAAAGGCGACGCGGATATACACACGTGAATACAAACTAAACTAAGGACGACAGCAGATTCAAAACTTTACCAAACAGGAGAACGCGGAGAACACTTGGACACAATGGTGAGCAAATAATAATCCGACAGCTGGCTGTGCTTGTCGGAGTCCTCTTATAGTCTTGATTGCAAACAAGTTGCAGGTGCGGCGCTGGGGAACGCCCCCCTCGTTACAGGCACTGAAAAAAACAAAAGCACAACAGGGCTGAGAACCGAACCATGACAGTACCCCCCCCTTAACGGACGCCCCTTGGCGGACCACCTGGTTTATTAGGGTGTGCAGTATGGAAGGTCTCGAGCAATGACGGGTCCAGGATCCAGGAGCGGGGGATCCACTGGCGCTCCTCAGGTCCGTAGCCCTCCCAGTCCACCAGGTACTGGAAGCCCCGGCCCCTGCACCTTGAGTCCAAAATCTCCTTGACTGTGTAGACAGGGTCCCCATCAACCAACCGGGGAGGAGGCGGAGCTGGCGCGGGAGGATTCAGTGGGCTTGGGGTCACAGGCTTAAGGAGGGAGACGTGGAACACCGGATGCACCTTTAGGGAAGAGGGTAGTCGGAGCTTCGCCGTGACAGGGTTGATCATGGAAAGAATCTCGAAAGGTCCCACGAAGCGCGGACCCAATTTCTTGGCGCCTCCCGCCAGCCGCATGTCCCGGGAGGAAAGCCAAACCTTGTCCCCTGGCTGGTAGGCCGGCTCCGGCCGCCGCCGGCGATCCGCTATCTCCTTGTTGCGGACCGCCGTGCGGGACAACGCCGCTCGTGTTTCCCGCCACACCTTGTGGGCCCGACGTAGGTGCTGCTGGATCGTGGGCAGTTCAATGGGTCCCTCTTGCGACGGGAACAGAAGTGGCTGGTACCCGTAGGCCGCCATAAACGGCGAGCGTCCAGTCGCTGAAGACGGCAGGGTGTTGGTGGCGTACTCGATCCAAGGCAGGTGCGTAGCCCAGGATTCAGGATTGTGTAGGCAAACACATCGGAGGGCGGCTTCCAGGTCCTGATTGGCCCTCTCTGTTTGGCCGTTTGTTTGAGGGTGATATCCTGAAGACAAGCTCGCTGTGGCTCCCAGCAGCTTACAGAACTTTCTCCAGACCTGGGAGATTAACTGTGGTCCACGGTCTGAGACCAAGTCTACGGGTATTCCGTGGAGCTTGAATACGTGACGGGTGAGGAGTTGTGCCGTCTCCCAGGAGGACGGCAGCTTGGAGAGAGCGACAAAATGAGTCATTTTGGAGAACCGGTCAATCACCGTCATAATCACCGTGTTTTCTCTCGACCTAGGGAGGCCTGTGATGAAGTCCAGGGAGATGTGGGACCACGGCCGCGACGGGATGGGTAGCGGCCGTAGTAGACCCGCCGGAGGCTGGTGGGAGGATTTGCCGCATGCACAAGCGGTGCAGGCCTTGACGAACTCGACAATGTCTTTCTTCATTTCTGGCCACCAGAATCGCTGGCTGATGAGGGCAAGAGTCCTGTTAATTCCCGGATGACATGCCACTCGTGAGCTGTGACCCCACTGCAGGACCTCCGCCCGCAACGGGTCAGGAACAAATAGTCTCTCGGCCGGGCACTCCCCAGGAACAGTGATTCCCTCCAGAGCCTCCATGACCCTTCTTTCGACCTCCCAGCGCAGCGCGCCCACAAAGCAACGTTCTGGCAGGACCGGTTCTGTCCCGGCCTCAGGAGTTGCAGCATCATGCATTCGGGACAGAGCGTCAGACTTCTGGTTCCGGGACCCCGGGCGATAGTCCACGACAAAGTTGAATCGTGTGAAAAGCAAGGCCCAGCGTGCCTGCCGTGAGTTGAGTCTCTTGGCGGCCCGGAGGTACGCCAGGTTCTTGTGATCCGTCAGAACCTGAAAGGGCTCCTTGGCGCCCTCCAGCCAGTGTCGCCATTCCTGTAGCGCCAGGACAATTGCCAACAGTTCCCGGTTCCCGACGTCGTAGTTGGCCTCAGCGGGGCTCAGTCGCCTGGAGAAGAAGGCACAGGGGTGGAGCTTCCCGTCTTCTGGCGACCGCTGGGACAGGACCGCCCCCACTCCTGAATCCGACGCGTCAACCTCGACCACAAAAGCAACATCGGTATTAGGGTGGATCAGTACAGGTGGGTTGACAAACAACTGTTTAACATCATGGAACGCCTCTTCGGCACTAGGTGTCCACCTAAACGGGACTTTACTCGAAGTCAACTTGGTAAGTGGGGCTGCCCGTAAACTATAATTCCTAATAAACCGCCGATAGAAATTGGCGAAGCCCAAAAAACGTTGCAGCTGTTTCCGTGTTTTGGGGCTCGGCCAATCGACCACGGCCTGGGTCTTGACCGGATCCGCTCGAAGTTGCCCTCCCTCAATGATAAAGCCCAGGAACTGAACCGACTTAGAGTGGAATTCACATTTCTCTGCCTTGACGTAAAGTCGGTTCTCCAAAAGGCGCTGGAGAACCAGGCGAACATGTTGCCGGTGCTCGTGCTCGTCGCGCGAAAAGATTAAAATGTCATCTAAATAGACAAAACAAAAAACATTCAACATGTCCCGGAGGACATCATTTATCAAACACTGGAACACCGCTGGAGCATTCGTTAAACCGAAAGGCATGACGCAATATTCAAAGTGACCAAGGGGAGTTTTGAATGCGGTCTTCCATTCATCTCCTTCTCGTATACGAATTAAATGGTACGCACTTCGCAAATCTAATTTAGAAAAGATTCTGGCGGATTGTAACGGAGCGAAGGCAGAGTCCAACAGCGGAAGCGGGTATTTATTCTTGACGGTAATATCATTCAATCCCCGATAATCTACACAGGGACGAAGGGACTTATCTTTCTTCTCAATAAAGAAGAACCCCGCCCCCACGGGTGATTTAGACGGACGGATCTGACCGTTAGCCAGCGAACTCGAGATATATTCCCGGAGGGCTTCTTGTTCAGGCTGGGATACCTGGTACAAGCGTGAACTCGGTAGTGGCGCATTGGGAATCAGTTCAATCGCACAATCGTTTGGTCTGTGGGGCGGCAACGCCTGGGCACGGTCCTTACTAAACACCTTTCCCAAATCATGATACTCTTCCGGGACCTGATCGAGGCAAATCGCTTCGGGAGCAGGAGATACGGGAACGGTGGGAGTCCCATCTGCCGACCTCAAGCAGTGGGCGTGGCAGAAGGGACTCCAGTTCTCCAGCGCGGGCTTATCCCAATCGATATCGGGATTATGAGTCTTTAGCCACGGAAGCCCCAATACTAGGGGCGCAGCACGGGATGGCATGACGAAAAAGCTCCTCCTCTCCACATGATTCCCCGAAAGCCTCAAGGTAAGTGGACCGGTAACATGTCGGACCTGCGCTAGTAACCGCCCATCGAGGTCGAAAACCTCCTTAACCTTCTCTAACGGTTCCACCGGGCTCCCCAACGCCTCTACTACACACGGGTCGACGAAACAATCGTCGGCCCCCGAATCTATGAGTGCCCTAATCTTAAGATTCATCCCGCCGTCGGACAACTCCCCCGATAATTCTAACCGTCGAATATTACAGCTAGCCCTACTCGAAGGGCTTGGTTCGGTTCACCCCGGTAGGTGCTTACCCTGATCCGAGTCCCTTCCAGACTCCTGGGTCTCCTTGGCCCGTCCCCCCAGTCGGGTGGTCGGTCGCGTCCGACGTTGTGGTTTCGCCGGGCAGGACGCCACCCGGTGCCCTGGTTGACCGCAGTAGAGACAGGCTCCAGTGAGCCATCGACGGCGGCGCTCCTCAGGATGCAGGCGTCCACCTCCGACCTGCATGGGCTCCCCTGTGTCCGCTGGGGCGCCCGGAAGAGAACGTACTTCCGCGTCGTCGATGCAGGTGAGTCCAGTCATGCGGTGGTTGGCGGATGGCTCTTGCCGCTCACAGGCACGCTCCCGGTGCCGTTCACGTAAGCGGTTGTCCAACCGGATGGTGAGCTCAATAAGTCCTTCGAGAGAGTTCGTATCGTCGCGGACCGCCAGTTCATCTTTCAGTACCGTATTCAAACCACGACGAAAGATACTTCGCAAAGCACAATCAGCAAATCCGCTTTCCGCGGCCAGAATACGAAACGCGATCGAGTAGTCAGCGACAGATCTTTCTCCTTGCACTAAATCTAACAACCGACCTCCGGCCTCCTTCCCCTTGACTGGATGGTCGAACACACGTTGAAATTCAGAAACAAAAATCGGGAAGGAGGATCGGAGGTCTGGTCGTGAGTTGCTCACCACCATCGCCCATGTAGCGGCTTGACCAGACAGGAGGCTCATAATAAAAGCAATCTTAGACTGATCACGAGCGTAGGTGTACGGTTGCTGGTCGAAAATAAGTGAACATTGATGCAAGAACTAACCGCAACCACCCGGCTGTCCGTCGTAGCGCGACGGGTGGGGCAAAACGGGCTCCCTTGGAGCTGCGGGGGGAGCCAACGTGGCTGTGTCCGTTCGCGGGAGTTCCAGGTTTCAGCAATCCGCGGAAACCGAGCTGCTCGAGCCTCGCGAACATTGCCTCACACCGGTGAGCAAGCCTGCCTACCACCTCTTGGAGTCCCACCAAGGTGGTTTCAGTTTGCCCAACCCGTTGCCCCTGGCTGGCCAACGCCCGTCTCACCTTCTCCGAGTCTGCAGGATCCATGGTCGGATTATTCTGTGATGACTCGATTGAGTCGATAAAGAATAGATCCCAGAAACGCAGGCTCAGAGGAGGAAAACAATCTCGTTTTATTCCTTTTGACGAACCGATGGAACAAAGCTTGCTCGCAGGCAAGACAACGAGGTTAGCAGAAGTGCTCTTGCACACAGGCAAGGAACACGGAGGTAACACAAAACACTTGCAAAAGGCAAGGACGGAATAGAGAACACAAAACACTTGCAAACGGCAAGGAACGCGAACGGAACAAAAAACACTTGCGACAGCAAGGAGGAATAACATAACCAAAACACTTGCAAACGGCAAGGATAACTAACGTAACGAAAAACACTTGCAAAAGGCAAGGACTAGAAAAACTCAAAACACTTGCAACCGGCAAGGACTACTCGAAATGCACACGGAATCAATCAACACGGAAATACAAACAAAAGGCGACGCGGATATACACACGTGAATACAAACTAAACTAAGGACGACAGCAGATTCAAAACTTTACCAAACAGGAGAACGCGGAGAACACTTGGACACAATGGTGAGCAAATAATAATCCGACAGCTGGCTGTGCTTGTCGGAGTCCTCTTATAGTCTTGATTGCAAACAAGTTGCAGGTGCGGCGCTGGGGAACGCCCCCCTCGTTACAGGCACTGAAAAAAACAAAAGCACAACAGGGCTGAGAACCGAACCATAAGAGTAGACATATGTAACAGCCCACGATGTACAAAAAAGTCTCTTGCTGCTTTGTGCTAAACCCAACAGGAAGTCCCCCATTTTGTGCTAAAAAAACCCCCTCCTCTTTAACGAAGCATTCACGGTTGTACGTTTCACCTCGAGCTATGATAATTTGGAGGCATACATAAGAGCCCACGATGTACAAAAAAAGTCTCTTGGAACCATATGTTAAACCAAATAGGAAGTCTGAGATTTTGATTTACTTTGGTATTTGTAGCCACTTTTTGGGGCCTTTTATAGGGGTCATATTTTCTGCAAAACTTATCACATCGTCTTCATTCTTTGGCATGTTTCATCTTAAGATATTTAAGATGAAAAGTTATTGAATTTTTTTATTTTGTCACACGCCTTTGCTGTAGCGATGCATTGTTTTTTTTTTTTAAGAGTCTAAACATGGGCAAAAACTCACAAAATTTTGCACACAGATCAGATCTCTCACGAACATGAATATTTTATCATTTGTTGTGCAATTTGTAATAAATGGCTCAATAGCGCCGTCTAGATATTTTTCTGAAGTATATCCGATTATATGGTTCAGCTAGATGTGTGAATATTGGGAGGCATACCTATCAGCCTAATTCTTCAAAAAATTATTCTATAGCCATGTGCCAATCCATTTTGATTTGATTTTAATTGTGCATCATTTTTGGCCTTCCATGAAACTTTGCAAACACAAAGCATGTCAAAAACATTTACAATTTAGACGGTTTCCTATGAAACAGTACCCCAACATGCCAGTACCCCGACATGCAAATACCCCAACGTGGCCCAGGTTGCGAGGGCCCTTTATAGCTGCTCGCAGCTCTAGTTCTTCTTCTTCTTCTTTTTCTTTGTTATTATTCTTTTCCGCAAACAACCACATTTTTGAGGCACTAAACATGAACGAAAACTCACCAAACTTTACACGCAGATCGGGCCTGGCGAAAAATTTGATATTTTAAAGTCGCCATACATGATAACAGAAAAATGGCTCTGTAGCGCCACCTACATAGGTTTAACGGATCCCTGTCCCGCTATGATTGTCCTATGGCTACGAAAATTGTGTGGCACCTGTAGCACATCCAGATGAACAAAAACCTCTTTGATATGTGTACCCTAAAATAGACAGGAAGTGAGGTATGAGTATTTGAATGTCCAATTTTGGCCCATTTTTGCACATTTACAGGGGTCATACTTTTGCCCGCTTCTCCTACACGGTTAACCCGATTGACTTCAAACTTGGGCTGTACCATCTCAACACCTGGGACAACATCATGGTAAAAAATCTAAAGTTTTTGACATACTATATGACGGTGGCGGGGCATCAAATTTATAGTTTCAAAATTCTTACTTAACAAAGCATTGCCGGTGGTACGTTTAATTGAGAGCCACGAAAATTGGTACACATATGTAACAGACTATGATCTACAAAAAAGCCTGTTGGTGCCATATGCTAAACCTAACAGGAAGTCCGCCAGAGGCGAGGCATCAAATTTTGTGTTTCAAAATTTGTCATGGTTCGGTTCTCAGCCCTGTTGTGCTCTTGTGTGTGTTTTCAGTGCCAATTACGAGGGGGGCGTTTCCCAGCCCCACACCTGCATCAAGTTGGCAATCAAGACTTTAAAAGGACTCCTAGCAGCACTGCACGCTGTCGGATTATTATTTGCTCATCTTCGTGTCCAAGTGTTCTCCGCGTTTCCTTGTTGGTAAAGTTTTTTGAATCTGCCGTCGTCTTTAGTTTACTTATATTCACGTGTGTGTTTCCGCGTCGCCTTTTGTTGTTATTCTCGTGTGATTGATTCCGTGTACATTTCGTGTCGTCCTTGCCGGGTGCAAGTGATTTAAGTTTTTCTAGTCCTTGCTGTTAGCAAGTGTTTTTTGTTACGTTAGTTCTCCTTGCCGTTTGCAAGCGATTTTGGTTATGTCAGTTTTCCTTGCAGTTGCAAGCGCTTTTTGTTACATTCGTGTTCCCTGCCTTTTGCAGGAGTTTTGTGTTTTCCAATTCCTCCTTGCCTTTTGCAAGTGTCCTTTGTTACTGCCGTGTCCCTCGCCTGTGTGCAGGGGCACCGCTGAAAATTTCGTTGTCTTGCCTGCGCGCAAGCTTTGTGCTTTCGGTTTTTCCAAAAGAATAAATCGAGGTTGTTTTCCTCCTCCGAGCCTGCCTTTTTGGGATCTGTTCTTTATCGACTCGGTCGAGTCCTTACAAAATTCTTATTTAATGAAGCATTCCCGGCTGTACATTTCACCTAGAGTTACCAACATTTGAAGACATATGTAACAGCCCTCAAGGTACAAAAAACTCTTTTTGAACCATATGCTAAACCGAACAGGAAGTCCGCCATTTTGATTTACTTTGGAACGTGTTGCCATTTTTTGGGCCATTTCATAGGGGTCTTATTTTAACGAACTCCTCCTACAGAGTTTATCCGATCATCTCCAAACTTGGTGTGATTCATCTTAAAATGTTGAAGATGAAAAGTTATTGAAAGCTTTTTATTTCGTCGCACGCTGTTGCCGTGGCATGCACAGTTTGCAAAGGAAAAAATTCCCTCTTAATGAAGCATTCCCAGTTGTACGAAGCAGCTAGAGCTACGAAAATTTGGAGACAAATTTAACAGCCCACGATGTACAAAAAAAGTCTCTTGTTGCCATGTGCTAAACCCAACAGGAAGTCCCGTAGGGGCCGGTCATCACATTCTGAGGTAAAAAACTCCTCTTTAACGAAGCATTCCCGGTTGTACGTTTCACCTAGCGCTATGATAATTTAGAGGCATACATAAGAGCCCACGATGTACAAAAAAGTCTCTTGGAACCATCTGCTAAACCAAACAGGAAGTCCGCCATTTTGATTTACGTTGGGATTTGTAGCCATTTTTTGTGGCCTTTTTTAGGGGTCATATTTTAACGAACTCCTCCTACAAAATTTATCCGACTGTCTTCAAACTTGGTGTGCTTCATCTTAAGATGTTTAAGATACAAAGTTATCGAAAGTTATTTATTTTGTCGCACGCCGTTTCATGGCGATGCATTGTTTGCCAAGTAAAATGCTGCTCTTTTTTTTTGGTCTAAACATGTGCAAAAACTCATGAAACTTTACACACACATCAGGCTTGTCATAAGCATGAATATTTTAGAGATTTCTTATTAAATTTGCAATAAATGCTTCAATAGCGCCCTCTAGACATTTTTATGAAGTCTTTCCGATTATATGATTCAGCTAGATGTGTGAATATTGGCAGGCATGCCCAATATATTCAAAAAGTATTCTATATAGCCATGTGCCAATCATTTTGATTTTATTTTGTTAATTGTGCATCATTTTTGGCCTTTCCATGAAACTTTACAAACACAAAGCATGGCAAAAACGTTTAAAATTTAGATGGTTTCCTATTTGACAGTACCCCAACATGCCAGTACCCCGACGTGCAAATACCCCAACGTGGCCCGGGTTGCGAGGGCCCTTTATAGCTGCTCGCAGCTCTAGTTAGGGCCCGAGCAGCGGCGGCGGCGGTGCCGCTGCGAGGCCCTATTGTTTTTGTAGGAATTCTTCTTCTTATTAGGGCCCGAGCAGCGGCGGCGGCGGTGCCGCTGCGAGGCCCTATTGTTTTTGTAGGAATTCTTCTTATTATTAGGCCCCGAGCAGCGGCGGCAGCGGTGCCGCTGCGAGGCCCTATTGTTTTTGTAGGAATTCTTCTTATTATTATTATTAGGGCCCGAGCAGCGACCGCTGCGAGGTCCCTATTGTTCCTGAAGGAATTCTTATTAGGGCCCGAGCAGCGGCGGCGGCGGTGCCGCTGCGAGGCCCTATTGTTTTTGTAGGAATTCTTCTTATTATTAGGGCCCGAGCAGCGACCGCTGCGAGGTCCCTATTGTTTTTCAAGGAATTCTTATTATTCTTCTTCTTTTTATTTGTTATTATTCTTTTCCGCAAACAATCACATTTTTGAGACACTAAACGTGAACGAAAACTCACCAAACTTTACACACACGTCAGGCCTGGCGAAAAATTTGATATTTTAAAGTCGCCATAGGTGATAACAGAAAAATGGCTCCATAGCGCCACCTACATAGGTTAAACAGATCCCTGGCCCGCTACGATTGTCCGACGGCTATGAAAATTGTGTGGCACCTGTAGCACATCCAGATGAACAAAAACCTCTTTGATGTGTGTACCCTAAAATAGACAGGAAGTGAGATATGAGTATTTGAATGTCCAATTTTGGCCAATTTTTGCACATTTACAGGGGTCATACTTTTGCCTGCTTCTCCTACACGGTTAATCCAATTGACTTCAAACTTGGGATGTACCATCTCAAGACCTGGGACAACACCATGGTAAAAAATCTAAAGTTTTCGACATACTATATGACGGCGGTGGGGCATCAAATTTAGAGTTTCAAAACTCTTACTAAACGTAGTATTGCCGGTTGTATGTTTAACCTAGAGCTACGAAAATTGGTACACATATGTAACAGACTATGACCTACAAAAAAGTCTGTTGGTGCCATATGCTAAACCCAACAGGAAGTCCGCCAGAGGCGGGGCATCAAATTTGGAGTTTCAAAATTCTTACTTAATGAAGCATTCCCGGCTGTACGTTTCACCTAGAGTTACCAAAATTTAAAGACATATGTAACAGCCCTCAAGGTACAAAAAACTCTTTTTGAACCATATGCTAAACCTAACAGAAAGTCCACCATTTTGATTTACTTTGGAACGTGTTCCCATTTTTTTGGCCATTTCATAGGGGTCCTATTTTAACGAACTCCTCTTACAGAGTTTATCCGATCATCTTCAAACTTGGTGTGATTCATCTTAAGATGTTGAAGATGAAAAGTTATTGAAAGCTTTTTATTTCGCTGCACGCTGTTGTCGTGGCATGCACTTGTTTGCAAAGGAAAAAAATTCTTCTTAATGAAGAATTCTCAGTTGTACGAAGCAGCTAGAGCTACGAAAATTTGTAGACATATGTAACAGCCCACGATGTACAAAAAAAGTCTCTTGCTGCTTTGTGCTAAACCCAACAGGAAGTCCCGCAAGGGCCGGGCATCACTTTTTGAGCTAAAAAACTCCTCTTTAACGAAGCATTCCCGGTTGTACCTTTCACCTAGCGCTATGATAATTTGGAGGCATACATAAGAGCCCACGATGTACAAAAAAGTCTTTTAGAACCATATGCTAAGCCAAACAGGAAGTCCGGCATTTTGATTTACTTTGCTATTTGTAGCCATTTTTTGGGGGCCTTTTATAGGCCTCATATTTTCTACAAAACTTATCAGATTGTCTTCATTCTTTGGCATGTTTCATCTGAAGTATTGCCGGTTATACGTTTAATCTAGAGCTACGAAAATTGGTACACATATGTAACAGACTATGATCTACAAAAAAGCCTGTTGGTGCCATATGCTAAACCTAACAGGAAGTCCGCCAGAGGCAGGGCATCAAATTTTGCATTTCAAAATTTTTACTTAATGAAGCATTTCCGGCTGTACGTTTCACCTAGAGTGACCAAAATTTGAAGACATATGTAACAGCCCTCGAGGTACAAAAAACTCTTTTTGAACCATATGCTAAACCTAACAGGAAGTCTGCCATTTTGATTTACTTTGGAACATGTTGCCATTTTTTTGGCCATTTCATAGGGGTCTTATTTTAACGAACTCCTCCTACAGAGTTTATCCGATCATCTTCAAACTTGGTGTGATTCATCTTAAGATGTTGACGATGAAAAGTTATTGAAAGCTTTTTATTTCGTCGCACGCTGTTGTCGTGGCATGCACTGTTGGCAAAGGAAAAAAAAATCCTTCTTAATGCAGCGTTCCCAGTTGGACGAAGCAGCTCGAGCTACAAAAATTTGTAGACATATGTACACATTTGTCCACATATATATATTTACATATGCATGTAAAAAAATTATGTCAGGCTAAACTAAATGGTTGATTAGGCCCCACACATTCTCACCTTACCATACCCGGCCCTCTTTGCAAAAGGTTTGAACACTCCTGGCCTAAACCTAGGTGTATACTCAAACTATGCACGCACATAAAGCCTGGAACAAAATGTGTAATTTAGAGGGTTCTTGTTTTGTTTTTTGTATTCCTTATATTTCATGTCATTATACTTGACACACTATTTTTACTACTCACTGAATCAGTTATAAGAACATTTAATTGATACAATCCAATCACATCCTAGAGAATTGAAAACACATTCAATCATGAGGTTGTTAAGACACATTTACTTCTGTAGCACTTAACCACAAACAAGTTGCGACATCCCCTGATCTAACCCTCCAACCGGGCAAGGAAAAACTTTCAGGGGTCATATTTTAACGAACCCCTCCTACAAAATTTATCCGACTGTCTTCAAACTTGGTGTGTTTCATCTTAAGATGTTTAAGATGCAAAGTAATCGAAAGTTTTTTATTTTGTAACACGCTGTTGCCATAGCAATGCATTGTTTGTCAAGTGCTGCTTTTTTTTTTTATACACATGAAAACTCATGGAACTTTGCAAACACATCAGACTTGTCATGAACATGAATTTTCAGAGATTTATTGTGCAATTTGAAATAAATAGCGCCCTCTAGACCTTTTTATGAAGCATTTCCGATTGTATGATTATGCTAGACCTACAAAAAAGTATTATGTAGCCATTTGCCAAACCAAAGAGGAAGTCCGCTATTTTGATTTTATTTTGGGAATTATACATAATTTTTGGCCTTCTTCATTAAACTTTGCACAGACAAGGCATGGAAAAAACTAACATTTTAAATGGTCCTTGTTCCATGTAACAGTTGTCAAGTGCTGCTTTTTTTTTTTTTTATACACATGAAAACTCATGAAACTTTGCAAACACATCAGACTTGTCATGAACATGAATTCTGAGAGATTTATTGTGCAATTTGCAATAAATAGCGCCCTCTAGACATTTTTATGAAGCATTTCCGATTGTATGATTATGCTAGACCTACAAAAAAGTATTATGTAGCCATTTGCCAAACCAAAGAGGAAGTCCGCTATTTTGATTTTATTTTGGGAATTATACATAATTTTTGGCCTTCTTCATTAAACTTTGCACAGACAAGGCATGGAAAAAACTAACATTTTAAATGGTCCTTGTTCCATGTAACAGTACCCCAACGTGCCAGTACCCTGACGTGCAAGTAACCCAACGTTGTGCTCAATAGCGCCCTCTATGCATTTTTATGGAGCATTTCCAATTGTATGATTCAAGCGATACACAACTAAAGATGACTTGACCTAGATTTGTGAAAACTGGGAGGCATACCTATTAGCTTAAGACCTACAAAAAGTATTCTGTAGCCGTATGCTAAACCTAAAAGGAAGTCCGCCATTTTGAATTTATTTTGGGAATTGCGCACCATATTTTGCGTTTTGATTAAACTTTGCACACACAAGGCTTGTCAAAAACATTTTAGATGGTCCTTGTCCTATTTGACAGTACCCCAACGTGCCAGTACCCCGACGTGCAAGTACCCCAACGTGGCACGCCTTTGCTGTAGCGATGCATTGTTTGCAAAGAATTTTTTTTTTTTTATATGATTCAGCTAGATGTGTGAATATTGGGAGGCATACCTATCAGCCGAATACCTCGACAAAGCATTCCATAGCAATGTGAACAAACACAAAAAGCATGGCAAAACATTTACAATTTAGACGGTTTCTTATGAAACAGTACCCTAACGTGCCAGTACCCCGACGTGCAAATACCCCAACGTGGCACGGGTTGCGAGGGCCCTTTATAGCTGCTCGCAGCTCTAGTTATTCTTATTATTATTCTTCTCCGCAAACAATCGCATTTTTGAGACACTAAACGTGACCGAAAACTCACCAAACTTTACACGCACATCAGGCCTGGCGAAAAATTTGATATTTTAAAGTCGCCATACATGATAACAGAAAAATGGCTCCTTAGCGCCCCCTACATAGGTTAAACGGATCCCTGTCCCGCTACGATTGTCCGACGGCTATGAAAATTGTGTGGCACCTGTAGCACATCCCAATGAACAAAAACCTCTTTGAAGTGTGTACCCTAAAATAGACAGAAAGTGAGGTATGAGTATTTAAATGTCCAATTTTTGCCAATTTTTGCACATTTACAGGGGTCATACTTTTGCCCGCTTCTCCTACACGGTTAACCCGATTGACTTCAAACTTGGGATGTACCATCTCAACACCTGGGACAACATCATTGTGAAAAATGAAAAGTTTTTGATATACTATATGACGGCGGTGGCGCATCAAATTTAGAGTTTAAAAATTCTTACTTCACGAGGCATTGCCGGTTGTACGTTTAATCTAGAGCTACGAAAATTGGTACACATATGTAACAGGCTATGACCTACAAAAAACTCTTTTTGAACCATATGCTAAACCTAACAGGAAGTCCACCATTTTGATTTATTTTGGAACATGTTGCCATTTTTTTGGCCATTTCATTGGAGTCTTATTTTAACGAACTCCTCCTACAGTGTTTATCCGATCATCTTCAAACTTGGTGTGATTCATCTTAAGATGTTGAAGATGAAAAGTTATTGAAAGCTTTGTATTTCGTCGCACGCTGTTGTCATGGCATGCACTGTTTGCAAAGGAAAAAAAATATCCTTAAAGAAGCATTGCCAGTTGTACGAAGCAGCTAGAGCTACGAAAATTTGTAGACATATGTAACAGCCCAAGATGTACAAAAAAGTCTCCTGGTGCCCTGTGCTAAACCCAACAGGAAGTCCCCCAGGGGCCGGGCATCACATTTTGAGCTAAAAAAACCTCCTCTTTAACAAAGCATACCCGGCTGTACGTTTCACCTAGAGTTACCAAAATTTGTAGAGGTATATAACAGCCCTCGATTTACAAAAAACTCTTTTTGAACCATATGCTAAACCTAACAGGACGTCCGCCATTTTGATTTACTTTGGAATGTGTTGCCATTTTTTTTGGCCATTTCATAGGGGTCATATTTTAACAAACTCCTCCTACAGAGTTTATCCGATCATCTTCAAACTTGGTGTGATTCATCTTAAGATGTTGAAAATGAAAAGTTATTGAAAGTTTTTTATTTCGTCACATGCTGTTATCGTGGCATGCACTTTTTGCAAAGGAAAAAAATCCTTCTTAATGAAGCATTCCCAGTTGTACGAAGCAGCTAGAGTGACGAAAAATTGTAGACATATGTAACAGCCCAGGATCTACAAAAATGTCTCTTGGTGCCATGTGCTAAACGCAACAGGAAGTCCCCCAGGGGCCGGGCATCACATTTTGAGCTAAAAAACTCCTCTTTAACTAAGCATTCCCGGTTGTACGTTTCACCTAGCGCTATGATAATTTGCAGGCATACATAAGAGCCCACGATGTACAAAAAAGTCTCTTGGAACCATGGGCTAAACCAAACAGGAAGTCCGCCATTTTGATTTATGATGGGATTTGTTGCCATTTTTTGTGGCCTTTTTCAGGGGTCATATTTTAACGAACCCCTCCTACAAAATTTATCCGACTGTCTTCAAACTTGGTATGTTTCATCTTAAGATGTTTAAGATGCAAAGTAATCGAAAGTTTTTTATTTTGTCACACGCTGTTGCCATAGCAATGCATGGGAATTGCACACCATATTTTGCGTTTTGATTAAACACCTAAAGCTATGATAATTTGCAGGCAAACATAAGAGCTCAGGATGTACAAAAAAAAGTCTCTTGGAGCAATATGCTAAACCAATCAGGAAGTCCACCATTTTGATTTACGTTGGGATTTGTAGCCATTTTTTGTGGCCTTTTTTAGGGGTCATATTTTAACGAACTCCTCCTACAAAATTTATCCGACTGTCTTTAAACTTGGTGTGCTTCATCTTAAGATGTTTAAGATGCAAAGTTATCGAAAGTTATTTATTTTGTCGCACGCCGTTGTCATGGCGATGCATTGTTTGCCAAGTAAAATGTTACTTTTTTTTTTTGGTCTAAACATGTGCAAAAACTCATGAAACTTTACACACACATCAGGCTTGTCAGCAGCATGAATATTTTAGAGATTTCTTATTCAATTTGCAATAAATGGTTCAATAGCGCCCTCTAGACATTTTTATGAAGCTTTTGCAAATGTTTTGTGTTTTATGATTCAGCTAGATTTGTAAAAATTGGGATACCTATCAGCCTAAGACTTACAAAAAGGTTTCTAAAGCCATATGCTGAATCAAAAAGGAAGTCTGCCATTTTGATTTACTTTGGTATTTGTAGCCATTTTTTGGGGCCTTTTATAGGGGTCATATTTTCAACAGAACTTATCAGATCGTCTTCATTCTTTGGCGTGTTTCATCTTAAGATATTTAAGATGAAAAGTTATTGAATTTTTTTATTTTGTCACACGCCTTTGCTGTAGCCATGCATTGTTTGTGAAGAAAAATGCTTTTTTGAGAGTCTAAATATGGGTGAAAACTCACAAAACTTTGCACACGCACCAGACCTGTCTAGAACATGAATATTTTATTTAGAGATTTGTTGTGCTATTTGTAATAAATGGCTCAATAGCGCCCTCTAGACATTTTTATGAAGTCTTTCCGATTATATGATTCAGCTAGATGTGTGAATATTGGCAGGCATGCCGAATATATTCAAAAAGTATTCTATATAGCCATGTGCCAATCCATTTTGATTTTATTTTGTTAATTGTGCATCGTTTTTGGCCTTTCCATGAAACTTTAAAAACACAAAGCATGGCAAAAACGTTTACAATTTAGATGGTTTCCTATTTGACAGTACCCCAACATGCCAGTACCCCGACGTGCAAATACCCCAACGTGGCCCGGGTTGCGAGGGCCCTTTATAGCTGCTCGCAGCTCTAGTTATTCTTCTTCTTCTTCTTCTTCTTTTTCTTTGTTATTATTCTTTTCCGCAAACAACCACATTTTTGAGGCACTAAACATGAACGAAAACTCACCAAACTTTACACGCAGATCGGGCCTGGCGAAAAATTTGATATTTTAAAGTCGCCATACATGATAACAGAAAAATGGCTCTGTAGCGCCACCTACATAGGTTTAACGGATCCCTGTCCCGCTACGATTGTCCTATGGCTACGAAAATTGTGTGGCACCTGTAGCACATCCAGATGAACAAAAACCTCTTTGATATG
Organism: Festucalex cinctus; assembly: GCF_051991245.1. Classification (NCBI taxonomy): domain Eukaryota; kingdom Metazoa; phylum Chordata; class Actinopteri; order Syngnathiformes; family Syngnathidae; genus Festucalex; species Festucalex cinctus. Next base: position 24,440,057 of record NC_135423.1, on the reverse strand, counting down.
TGTACCCTAAAATAGACAGGAGGTGAGGTATGAGTATTTGAATGTCCAATTTTGGCCCATTTTTGCACATTTACAGGGGTCATACTTTTGCCCGCTTCTCCTACACGGTTAACCCGATTGACTTCAAACTTGGGCTGTACCATCTCAACACCTGGGACAACATCATGGTAAAAAATCTAAAGTTTTTGACATACTATATGACGGTGGCGGGGCATCAAATTTACAGTTTCAAAATTCTTACTTAACGAAGCATTGCCGGTGGTACGTTTAATCTAGAGCTACGAAAATTGGTACACATATGTAACAGACTATGATCTACAAAAAAGCCTGTTGGTGCCATCTGCTAAACCTAACAGGAAGTCCGCCAGAGGCGAGGCATCAAATTTTGTGTTTCAAAATTCTAACTTAATGAAGCATTCCCGGCTGTACATTTCACATAGAGTTACCAAAATTTGAAGACATATGTAACAGCCCTCAAGGTACAAAAAACTCTTTTTGAACCATATGCTAAACCGAACAGGAAGTCCGCCATTTTGATTTACTTTGGAACGTGTTGCCATTTTTTGGGCCATTTCATAGGGGTCTTATTTTAACGAACTCCTCCTACAGAGTTTATCCGATCATCTCCAAACTTGGTGTGATTCATCTTAAGATGTTGAAGATGAAAAGTTATTGAAAGCTTTTTATTTTGTCGCACGCTGTTGCCGTGGCATGCACAGTTTGCAAAGGAAAAAATTCCTTCTTAATGAAGCATTCCCAGTTGTACGAAGCAGCTAGAGCTACGAAAATTTGGAGACAAATATAACAGCCCACGATGTACAAAAAAGTCTCTTGGTGCCATGTGCTAAACCCAACAGGAAGTACCGTAGGGGCCGGGCATCACATTTTGAGCTAAAAAACTCCTCTTTAACGAAGCATTCCCGGTTGTACGTTTCACCTAGCACTATGATAATTTAGAGGCATACATAAGAGCCCACGATGTACAAAAAAGTCTCTTGGAACCATCTGCTAAACCAAACAGGAAGTCCGCCATTTTGATTTACGTTGGGATTTGTAGCCATTTTTTGTGGCCTTTATTAGGGGTCATACTTTAACGAACTCCTACAAAATTTATCCGACTGTCTTCAAACTTGGTGTGCTTCATCTTAAGATGTTTAAGATGCAAAGTTATCGAAAGTGTTTTATTTTGTCGCACGCCGTTGCCATAGCGGTGCATTGTTTGCCAAGTAAAATGCTGCTTTTTTTTTTTTTTTTGTCTAAACATGCGAAAACTCATGAAACTTTGCACACACATCAAACTTGCCATAAAAAATGAACATTTTATTTTTAATTTATTTAAATTTATTTAATTTTCAATAAATGGCTCAATAGCGCCATCTCAAAATTTTTTATGAAGCTTTTGGAAATGTATGATTCAGCTAGATGTGAAAAAATTTGGATACCTATCAGCCTAAGACTTACAAAAAAGTTTCTAAAACCATATGCTAAACCAAACAGGAAGTCTGACATTTTGATTAACTTTGGTATTTGATGCCATTTTTGGGGCCTTTTATAGGCGTCATATATTCTTTGGCGCTTTTCATCTTAAGATATTTAAGATGAAAAGTTATTGAGATTTTTTTATTTTGTCGCACGCCTTCGCTGTAGCGATGCATTGTTTGAAAAGAAAAATGTTTTTTATATGATTCAGCTAGATGTGTGAATATTGGGAGGCATACCTATCAGCCAAATACCTAGACAAAGTATTTAATAGCAATGTGAACAAAACCACAAAGCATGGCAAAAACAATTACAATTTAGACAGTTTCTTATGAAACAGTACCCTAACGTGCCAGTACCCCGACGTGCAAATACCCCAACGTGGCACGGGTTGCGAGGGCCCTTTATAGCTGCTCGCAGCTCTAGTTCTGATTATTATTCTTCTCCGCAAACAATCGCATTTTTGAGACGCTAAACGTGAACGAAAACTCACCAAACTTTACACGCACATCAGGCCTGGCGAAAAATTTGATATTTTAAAGTCACCATACATGATAACAGAAAAATGGCTCCATAGCGCCACCTACATAGGTTAAACGGATCCCTGTCCCGCTACGATTGTCCTATGACGACGAAAATTGTGTGGCACCCGTATCACATCCAGATGAACAAAAACCTCTTTGATGTGTGTACCCTAAAATAGACAGAAAGTGAGGTATGATCATCTGAATGTCCAATTTTGGCCCAGTTTTGCACATTTACAGGGGTCATACTTTTGCCCGCTTCTCCTACACGGTTAACCCGATTGACTTCAAACTTGGGATGGACCATCTCAACACCTGGGACAACATCAATGTAAAAAATCTAAAGTTTTTGATATACTATATGACGGCGGCGACGCATCAAATTTAGAGTTTAAAAATTCTTACTTCACGAAGCATTGCCGGTTGTACGTTTAATCTAGAGCTACGAAAATTGGTACACATATGTAACAGGCTATGACCTACAAAAAACTCTTTTTGAAGCATATGCTAAACCTGACAGGAAGTCCACCATTTTGATTTATTTTGGAACGTGTTGCCATTTTTTTGGCCATTTCATTGGGGTCTTATTTTAACGAACTCCTCCTACAGTGTTTATCCGATCATCTTCAAACTTGGTGTGATTCATCTTAAGATGTTGAAGATGAAAAGTTATTGAAAGCTTTGTATTTCGTCGCACACTGTTGTCATGGCATGCACTGTTTGCAAAGGAAAAAAAATATACTTTAAGAAGCATTCCCATTTGTACGAAGCAGCAAGAGCTACGAAAATTTGTAGACATATGTAACAGCCCAAGATGTACAAAAAAAAGTCTCTTGGTGCCCTGTGCTAAACCCAACAGGAAGTCCCCCAGGGGCCGGGCATCACATTTTGAGCTAAAAAAACTCCTCTTTAACAAAGCATACCCGGCTGTACGTTTCACCTAGAGTTACCAAAATTTGTAGAGGTATATAACAGCCCTCGAGGTACAAAAAACTCTTTTTGAACCATATGCTAAACCTAACAGGACGTCCGCCATTTTGATTTACTTTGGGATGTGTTGCCATTTTTTTTGGCCATTTCATAGGGGTCATATTTTAACAAACTCCTCCTACAGAGTTTATCCGATCATCTTCAAACTTGGTGTGATTCATCTTAAGATGTTGAAAATGAAAAGTTATTGAAAGTTTTTTATTTCGTCACACGCTGTTGTCGTGGCATGCACTTTTTGCAAAGAAAAAAAAATCTTATTAATGAAGCATTCCCAGTTGTACGAAGCAGCTAGAGCGACGAAAAATTGTAGACATATGTAACAGTCCAGGATGTACAAAAAAGTCTCTTGGTGCCATGTGCTTAACCTAACAGGAAGTCCCCCAGGGGCCGGGCATCACATTTTGAGCTAAAAAACTCCTCTTTAACGAAGCATTCCCGGTTGTACGTTTCACCTAGCGCTATGATAATTTGCAGGCATACATAAGAGCCCACGATGTACAAAAAAAGTCTCTTGGAACCATGTGCTAAACCAAACAGGAAGTCCGCCATTTTGATTTATGATGGGATTTGTTGCCATTTTTTGTGGCCTTTTTCAGGGGTCATATTTTAACGAACCCCTCCTACAAAATTTATCCGACTGTCTTCAAACTTGGTGTGTTTCATCTTAAGATGTTTAAGATGCAAAGTAATCGAAAGTTTTTTATTTTGTAACACGCTGTTGCCATAGCAATGCATTGTTTGTCAAGTGCTGCTTTTTTTTTTTTTTATACACATGAAAACTCATGAAACTTTGCAAACACATCAGACTTGTCATGAACATGATTTTTCAGAGATTTATTGTGCAATTTGCAATAAATAGCGCCCTCTAGACATTTTTATGAAGCATTTCCGATTGTATGATTATGCTAGACCTACAAAAAAGTATTATGTAGCCATTTGCCAAACCAAAGAGGAAGTCCGCTATTTTGATTTTATTTTGGGAATTATACATCATTTTTGGCCTTTTTCATTAAACTTTGCACAGACAAGGCATGGAAAAAACTAACATTTTAAATGGTCCTTGTTCCATGTAACAGTTGTCAAGTGCTGCTTTTTTTTTTTTTTTATACACATGAAAACTCATGAAACTTTGCAAACACATCAGACTTGTCATGAACATGAATTTTTAGAGATTTATTGTGCAATTTGCAATAAATAGCGCCCTCTAGACATTTTTATGAAGCATTTCCGATTGTATGATTATGCTAGACCTACAAAAAAGTATTATGTAGCCATTTGCCAAACCAAAGAGGAAGTCCGCTATTTTGATTTTATTTTGGGAATTATACATCATTTTTGGCCTTTTTCATTAAACTTTGCACAGACAAGGCATGGAAAAAACTAACATTTTAAATGGTCCTTGTTCCATGTAATAGTACCCCAACGTGCCAGTACCCTGACGTGCAAGTAACCCAACGTTGTGCTCAATAGCGCCCTCTATGCATTTTTATGGAGCATTTCCAATTGTATGATTCAAGCGATACACAACTAAAGATGACTTGACCAAGATTTATGAAAACTGGGAGGCATACCTATTAGCTTATGACCTACAAAAGGTATTCTGTAGCCGTATGCTAAACCTAAAAGGAAGTCCACCATTTTGAATTTATTTTGGGAATTGCACACCATATTTTGCGTTTTGATTAAACTTTGCACACACAAGGCTTGTCAAAAACATTTTAGATGGTCCTTGTCCTATTTGACAGTACCCCAACGTGCCAGTACCCCGACGTGCAAGTACCCCAACGTGGCCCGGGTTGCGAGGGCCCTTTATAGCTGCTCGCAGCTCTAGTTATTATTCTTATTCTTATTATTCTTCTCCGCAAACAATCGCATTTTTGAGACACTAAACGTGACCGAAAACTCACCAAACTTTACACGCACATCAGGCCTGGCGAAAAATTTTATATTTTAAAGTCGCCATACATGATAACAGAAAAATGGCTCCTTAGCGCCCCCTACATAGGTTAAACGGATCCCTGTCCCGCTACGATTGTCCGACGGCTATGAAAATTGTGTGGCACCTGTAGCACATCCCAATGAACAAAAACCTCTTTGAAGTGTGTACCCAAAAATAGACAGAAAGTGAGGTATGAGTATTTAAATGTCCAATTTTTGCCAATTTTTGCACATTTACAGGGGTCATACTTTTGCCCGCTTCTCCTACACGGTTAACCCGATTGACTTCAAACTTGGGATGTACCATCTCAACACCTGGGACAACATCATTGTGAAAAATGAAAAGTTTTTGATATACTATATGACGGCGGCGGCGCATCAAATTTAGAGTTTAAAAATTCTTACTTCACGAAGCATTGCCGGTTGTACGTTTAATCTAGAGCTACGAAAATTGGTACACATATGTAACAGGCTATGACCTACAAAAAACTCTTTTTGAACCATATGCTAAACCTAACAGGAAGTCCACCATTTTGATTTATTTTGGAACGTGTTGCCATTTTTTTGGCCATTTCATTGGGGTCTTATTTTAACGAACTCCTCCTACAGTGTTTATCCGATCATCTTCAAACTTGGTGTGATTCATCTTAAGATGTTGAAGATGAAAAGTTATTGAAAGCTTTGTATTTCGTCGCACGCTGTTGTCATGGCATGCACTGTTTTTAAAGGAAAAAAAATATCCTTAAAGAAGCATTCCCATTTGTACGAAGCAGCTAGAGCTACGAAAATTTATAGACATATGTAACAGCCCAAGATGTACAAAAAAGTCTCTTGGTGCCCTGTGCTAAACCCAACAGGAAGTCCCCCAGGGGCCGGGCATCACATTTTGAGCTAAAAAAATCCTCTTTAACAAAGCATACCCGGCTGTACGTTTCACCTAGAGTTACCAACATTTGTAGAGGTATATAACAGCCCTCGAGGTACAAAAAACTCTTTTTGAACCATATGCTAAACCTAACAGGGCGTCCGCCATTTTGATTTACTTTGGAATGTGTTGCCATTTTTTTTGGCCATTTCATAGGGGTCATATTTTAACAAACTCCTCCTACAGAGTTTATCCGATCATCTTCAAACTTGGTGTGATTCATCTTAAGATGTTGAAAATGAAAAGTTATTGAAAGTTTTTTATTTCATCACACGCTGTTGTCGTGGCATGCACTTTTTGCAAAGGAAAAAAATCCTTCTTAATGAAGCATTCCCAGTTGTACGAAGCAGCTAGAGCGACGAAAAATTGTAGACATATGTAACAGCCCAGGATGTACAAAAAAGTCTCTTGGTGCCATGTGCTAAACCCAACAGGAAGTCCCCCAGGGGCCGGGCATCACATTTTGAGCTAAAAAACTCCTCTTTAACGAAGCATTCCCGGTTGTACGTTTCACCTAGCGCTATGATAATTTGCAGGCATACATAAGAGCCCATGATGTACAAAAAAAAGTCTCTTGGAACCATGTGCTAAACCAAACAGGAAGTCTGCCATTTTGATTTATGATGGGATTTGTTGCCATTTTTTGTGGCCTTTTTCAGGGGTCATATTTTAACGAACCCCTCCTACAAAATTTATCCGACTGTCTTCAAACTTGGTGTGTTTCATCTTAAGATGTTTAAGATGCAAAGTAATCGAAAGTTTTTTATTTTGTAACACGCTGTTGCCATAGCAATGCATTGTTTGTCAAGTGCTGCTTTTTTTTTTTTTATACACATGAAAACTCATGAAACTTTGCAAACACATCAGACTTGTCATGAACATGAATTTTCAGAGATTTATTGTGAAATTTGCAATAAATAGCGCCCTCTAGACATTTTTACGAAGCATTTCCGATTGTATGATTTTGCTAGACCTACAAAAAAGTATTATGTAGCCATTTGCCAAACCAAAGAGGAAGACCGCTATTTTGATTTTATTTTGGGAATTATACATCATTTTTGGCCTTTTTCATGAAACTTTGCACAGACAAGGCATGGAAAAAACTAACATTTTAAATGGTCCTTGTTCCATGTAACAGTACCCCAACGTGCCAGTACCCCGACGTGCAAGTAACCCAACGTTGTGCTCAATAGCGCCCTCTATGCATTTTTATGGAGCATTTCCAATTGTATGATTCAAGCGATACACAACTAAAGATGACTTGACCTAGATTTGTGAAAACTGGGAGGCATACCTATTAGCTTAAGACCTACAAAAAGTATTCTGTAGCCGTATGCTAAACCTAAAAGGAAGTCCGCCATTTTGAATTTATTTTGGGAATTGCGCACCATATTTTGCGTTTTGATTAAACTTTGCACACACAAGGCTTGTCAAAAACATTTTAGATGGTCCTTGTCCTATTTGACAGTACCCCAACGTGCCAGTACCCCGACGTGCAAGTACCCCAACGTGGCCCGGGTTGCGAGGGCCCTTTATAGCTGCTCGCAGCTCTAGTTAGGGCCCGAGCAGCGACCGCTGCGAGGTCCCTATTGTTTTTCAAGGAATTCTTATTATTAGGGCCCGAGCAGCGGCGGCGGCGGTGCCGCTGCGAGGCCCTATTGTTTTTGTAGGAATTCTTATTATTAGGGCCCGAGCAGCGGCGGCGGCGGTGCCGCTGCGAGGCCCTATTGTTTTTGTAGGAATTCTTCTTATTATTAGGGCCCGAGCAGCGACCGCTGCGAGGTCCCTATTGTTCCTGAAGGAATTCTTATTATTATTCTTCTTCTTCTTCTTCTTCTTTTTCTTTGTTATTATTCTTTTCCGCAAACAACCACATTTTTGAGGCACTAAACATGAACGAAAACTCACCAAACTTTACACACAGATCGGGTCTGGCGAAAAATTTGATATTTTAAAGTCGCCATACATGATAACAGAAAAATGGCTCTGTAGCGCCACCTACATAGGTTTAACGGATCCCTGTCCCGCTACGATTGTCCTATGGCTACGAAAATTGTGTGGCACCTGTAGCACATCCAGATGAACAAAAACCTCTTTGATATGTGTACCCTAAAATAGACAGGAAGTGAGGTATGAGTATTTGAATGTCCAATTTTGGCCCATTTTTGCACATTTACAGGGGTCATACTTTTGCCCGCTTCTCCTACACGGTTAACCCGATTGACTTCAAACTTGGGCTGTACCATCTCAACACCTGGGACAACATCATGGTAAAAAATCTAAAGTTTTTGACATACTATATGACGGTGGCGGGGCATCAAATTTACAGTTTCAAAATTCTTACTTAACGAAGCATTGCCGGTGGTACGTTTAATCTAGAGCTACGAAAATTGGTACACATATGTAACAGACTATGATCTACAAAAAAGCCTGTTGGTGCCATATGCTAAACCTAACAGGAAGTCCGCCAGAGGCGAGGCATCAAATTTTGTGTTTCAAAATTCTAACTTAATGAAGCATTCCCGGCTGTACATTTCACCTAGAGTTACCAATATTTGAAGACATATGTAACAGCCCTCAAGGTACAAAAAACTCTTTTTGAACCATATGCTAAACCGAACAGGAAGTCCGCCATTTTGATTTACTTTGGAACGTGTTGCCATTTTTTGGGCCATTTCATAGGGGTCTTATTTTAACGAACTCCTCCTACAGAGTTTATCCGATCATCTCCAAACTTGGTGTGATTCATCTTAAGATGTTGAAGATGAAAAGTTATTGAAAGCTTTTTATTTTGTCGCACGCTGTTGCCGTGGCATGCACAGTTTGCAAAGGAAAAAATTCCTTCTTAATGAAGCATTCCCAGTTGTACGAAGCAGCTAGAGCTACGAAAATTTGGAGACAAATGTAACAGCCCACGATGTACAAAAAAGTCTCTTGGTGCCATGTGCTAAACCCAACAGGAAGTCCCGTAGGGGCCGGGCATCACATTTTGAGCTAAAAAACTCCTCTTTAACGAAGCATTCCCGGTTGTACGTTTCACCTAGCGCTATGATAATTTAGAGGCATACATAAGAGCCCACGATGTACAAAAAAGTCTCTTGGAACCATGTGCTAAACCAAACAGGAAGTCCGCCATTTTGATTTATGATGGGATTTGTAGCCTTTTTTTGTGGCCTTTTTTAGGGGTCATATTTTAACTCCTCCTACAAAATTCATCCGACCGTGTTCAAACTTGGTGTGTTTCATCTTAAGATGTTTAAGATGCAAATTTATCGAAAGTTTTTTATTTTGTCGCACGCTGCTGCTATAGCGATGCATTGGTTGCCAAGTAAAGTGCTGCTTTGGTTTTTTTTTATCTATACATGTGTGAAAACTCGTGAAACTTTGCACACACATCAGACTTGTCATTAACATGAATTTTTAGAGATTTCTTGTGCAATTTGCAATAAATCGCACCCTCTATACATTTTTTATGGAGCATTTCCGATTGGATGATTCAAGCGCGAAATAACTAAAGATGACTTGACTTGACCTAGATTTGTGAAAACTCAGAGGCATACCTATTATATTATTATTATTTTTTGTACCTTACAAGATTATCTCTTGTGCCACATTAAACCCCTTTGCAGGCCTGAGCCAAACCACGGTCCATACATTTGATACCACTGCTTTATTTCAATGGTCAAGTACTTCATAACCACACCTACTTATGCTTGTCCTTGCATATATAGTAGACAACAAAGAGCTCTTTCAACAAAAGACATTTCCATCTACAAAGTCATACAAGGTAAGCACTCTATAAATTCTGCAATCACTACACTTCTATTCCTAAATTATCACTTCAAATACCAACAATGGTTAATACAGCTACAAATTTCTTGTATGTTTATGAAGTATGATACTGTATTTATTTCTACTCCTTTGCTTTTCTACAGAACATGAACAAATCACCAAGCAAATTCTCTTTTGATAAAGACCCTCTAATCATCTCCATACGCAAAGATTGCCAACTTTTTTCCGTAAGTATACAATACATAAACTAAACAGGACAACTTTCTCAATCATATACAGTATGCCATACATATATGTATTAAGTTCTCATTTATTAACAGGTTTGTTAAAGGCACCTTTAGTGTGTTTTTCTGTTTGTAATGTTTCTCCACGAGCACGTCTAGCCATTGATATCATGTAGAACACATATGCTAACCTTTTAGAGACAATTGAAGCTTACTTGCACAGTAGCCACTATCTTAACCACTTAATTCACATGTCTACTTGACAACTTATTACATGTAGTGAAATGGTACTTTGTGCGTCTTATGCTTTTTTCTGAACACTGCTTTTCAACTCTTTCCTTAAAACCAATACATGCGGTACTGTTATACTGTATAAATATATATGTCCGTGTGTATATATTTGTATATTCTTTCAAATAAACTCGTTTTGACACACACAGCCATTGAGTAACATGCAACACGACCACAACGTTTTGCACCAACACGTTACACTTACATAACCATTTATGTACCTGTCGTATCCTTACTTTTATTCATCATTTCATCACACAATCCTAAAACATTGCTTTTTGACCCAGATGATTCAACTATACCATTTTTGCGTGTCTTATTACTTACTAGCTATATTATTTATTAACGGGCAAAAACTATGAATATAAGATCACCGTCAAATATTACGTCTGTAATATCCATATACAGTGCATTACATAATATGCATTTGTATTAAGACACTACCATGCTAAAAATATGCACACGACTGTTCTGTAAACTACACCTAAGACAACCAAACTTCACAGATCTAACATGATTCTTCATTCTTTTTTGTTCTACAGATGTATCAAATGCTGCCACACAGACAGAAGAAGCCACTGAGGACATGCACGAAGACGATGATCACAATATAACAGGACAGGTTAACCCCCCTGAAGTTTTAGCCCGCAGGTCAAAGCGTCCTAGGACTAATTCATCCATGGAGGTTACATTATCCTAAGACAGACTATGTGCTAACCCAAACTCTTTGACCCCAAGGGATTCATCTGTCCCAGAAAACTTTTACACTAAAGAGTTTATCTGTCCTAGGGCGCTGTTAACCCCAGGTTAAAGTGTTATTTAATCTGTCCTGTTACAACAGCTATACATAAACAGCTGCATTCCTCTCCTGTTCCATCTCTCGCACTTCTTTCATCTCTTTTTCTCCTCTACTTATACCTATGCTTGCTCATGTGCTTTTTTCCCCTTTAGATGATGTCATTGGTTAGCCTGCTTCAAAGCTACATTTTTTCTTGAATAACTGTCACACATTTACTGTTTGCTGGACCCTACAAAACTGTCACAATACTTCACTATGTCATGAATACATATGTGTTGCACAGCGACACCACATTAAGAGTCATCAAAAAGCTTTTTATTTGATCACACACCATCTCTGTGCCATGCAATGTTTTCAAATGAACAGATGCTGGTTTTGAATATCAAACGAGCGACTTTTCATGAAACTTTGCACACACATCAGAAAGTCCACACTTTTGAATTTATTTTGGGAATTGTGCATCATTTTTGGCCTTTTACTGCACCTTTTTACACACAAGGCACGGCAAATGCATTTCTATTTTCCATGGTCCTTGTCTATTTAACAGTACCCCAACGTGCAAGTCCCCCGACTTGCATATACCCCAACGTGGCCCGGGTTGCGAGGGCCCTTTATTATTATTATTATTATTATTATTATTATTATTCTCCGCAAACGATCACATTTTTGAGACACTAAACGTGACCGAAAACTCACCAAACTTTACACGCACATCAGGCCTGGCGAAAAATTTGATATTTTAAAGTCGCCATACTTGATAACAGAAAAATGGCTCCTTAGCGCCCCCTACATAGGTTAAACGGATCCCTGTCCCGCTACGATTGTCCGACGGCTATGAAAATTGTGTGGCACCTGTAGCACATCCCAATGAACAAAAACCTCTTTGAAGTGTGTACCCTAAAATAGACAGAAAGTGAGGTATGAGTATTTAAATGTCCAATTTTTGCCAATTTTTGCACATTTACAGGGGTCATACTTTTGCCCGCTTCTCCTACACGGTTAACCCGATTGACTTCAAACTTGGGATGTATCATCTCAACACCTGGGACAACATCATTGTGAAAAATGAAAAGTTTTTGATATACTATATGACGGCGGCGGCGCATCAAATTTAGAGTTTAAAAATTCTTACTTCACGAGGCATTGCCGGTTGTACGTTTAATCTAGAGCTACAAAAATTGGTACACATATGTAACAGACTATGACCTACAAAAAACTCTTTTTGAACCATATGCTAAACCTAACAGGAAGTCCACCATTTTGATTTATTTTGGAACGTGTTGCCATTTTTTTGGCCATTTCATTGGGGCCTTATTTTAACGAACTCCTCCTACAGTGTTTATCCGATCATCTTCAAACTTGGTGTGATTCATCTTAAGATGTTGAAGATGAAAAGTTATTGAAAGCTTTGTATTTCGTCGCACGCTGTTGTCATGGCATGCACTGTTTGCAAAGGAAAAAAAATATCCTTAAAGAAGCATTGCCAGTTGTACGAAGCAGCTAGAGCTACGAAAATTTGTAGACATATGTAACAGCCCAAGATGTACAAAAAAGTCTCTTGGTGCCCTGTGCTAAACCCAACAGGAAGTCCCCCAGGGGCCGGGCATCACATTTTGAGCTAAAAAAAACTCCTCTTTAACAAAGCATACCCAGCTGTACGTTTCACCTAGAGTTACCAAAATTTGTAGAGGTATATAACAGCCCTCGAGGTACAAAAAACTCTTTTTGAACCATATGCTAAACCTAACAGGACGTCCGCCATTTTGATTTACTTTGGAATGTGTTGCCATTTTTTTTTGGCATTTCATAGGGGTCATATTTTAACAAACTCCTCCTACAGAGTTTATCCGATCATCTTCAAACTTGGTGTGATTCATCTTAAGATGTTGAAAATGAAAAGTTATTGAAAGTTTTTTATTTCGTCACACGCTGTTATCGTGGCATGCACTTTTTGCAAAGGAAAAAAATCCTTCTTAATGAAGCATTCCCAGTTGTACGAAGCAGCTAGAGCGACGAAAAATTGTAGACATATGTAACAGCCCAGGATGTACAAAAATGTCTCTTGGTGCCATGTGCTAAACCCAACAGGAAGTCCCCCAGGGGCCGGGCATCACATTTTGAGCTAAAAAAACTCCACTTTAACGAAGCATTCTCGGTTGTACGTTTCACCTAGCGCTATGATAATTTGCAGGCATACATAAGAGCCCACGATGTACAAAAAAGTCTCTTAGAACCATATGCTAAACCAAACAGGAAGTCCGGCATTTTGATTTGCGCCTTTTTTAGGGGTCACATTTTAACGAACTCCTACGAAATTTATCCGACTGTCTTCCAACTTGGTGTGTTTCATCTTAAGATGTTTAAGATGCAAAGTTATCGAAAGTTTTTTTTATTTTGTCGATGTAACAGCCCACGATGTACAAAAAAGTCTCTTGCTGCTTTGTGCTAAACCCAACAGGAAGTCCCTCAGGGGCCGGGCATCACATTTTGAGCTAAAAAACTCCTCTTTAACGAAGCATTCCCGGTTGTACGTTTCACCTAGCGCTATGATAATTTGGAGGCATACATAAGAGCCCACGATGTACAAAAAAGTCTCTTAGAACCATATGCTAAACCAAACAGGAAGTCCGCCATTTTGATTTACTTTGGAACGTGTTGCCATTTTTTTGGCCATTTCATAGGGGTCCTATTTTAACGAACTCCTCCTACAGAGTTTATCCGATCATCTTCAAACTTGGTGTGATTCATCTTAAGATGTTGAAGATAAAAAGTTATTGAAAGCTTTTTATTTCGCCGCACGCTGTTGTCGTGGCATGCACTTGTTTGCAAAGGAAAAAAATTCTTCTTAATGAAGAATTCTCAGTTGTACGAAGCAGCTAGAGCTACGAAAATTTGTAGACATATGTAACAGCCCACGATGTACAAAAAAGTCTCTTGCTGCTTTGTGCTAAACCCAACAGGAAGTCCCTCAGGGGCCGGGCATCACATTTTGAGCTAAAAAACTCCTCTTTAACGAAGCATTCCCGGTTGTACGTTTCACCTGGCGCTATGATAATTTGGAGGCATACATAAGAGCCCACGATGTACAAAAAAGTCTCTTAGAACCATATGCTAAACCAAACAGGAAGTCCGGCATTTTGATTTACGCCTTTTTTAGGGGTCACATTTTAACGAACTCCTACGAAATTTATCCGACTGTCTTCCAACTTGGTGTGTTTCATCTTAAGATGTTTAAGATGCAAAGTTATCGAAAGTTTTTTTTATTTTGTCGCAAGCCGTTGCCATTGCGATGCATTATTTGCCAAGTAAAATGCTGCTTTTTTTTTTTTTTGTCTGAACGAGCGAAAACTCATGAAACTTTACACACACATCAGACTTGTCATAAACATGAATATTTTAGAGATTTCTTGTGCAATTTGCAATAAATGGCTCAATAGCGCCCTATAGACATTTTTATGAAGCTTTTGGAAATGTATGATTCAGCTAGATTTGTAAAAATTGGGATACCTATCAGCCTAAGACTGACAAAAGAGTTTCTAAAGCCATATGCTAAACCAAACAGGAAGTCTGCCATTTTGATTTACTTTGCTATTTGTAGCCATTTTTTGGGGCCTTTTATAGGCCTCATATTTTCTACAAAACTTATCAGATTGTCTTCATTCTTTGGCGTGTTTCATCTGAAGATATTTAAGATGAAAAGTTATTGAAATTGTTTGTCACGCCTTTGCTCTAGCGATGCATTGTTTGCAAAGAAAAATGCTTTTTTTTTTTGAAAGTCTAAACATGAGCGAAAACTCAAAACTTTGCACACAGATCAGACCTCTCAAGAACATGAATATTTGAGAGATTTGTTGTGCAATTTGTAATAAATGGCTCAATAGCGCCCTCTAGACATTTTTATGAAGTATTTCCGATTATATGATTCAGCTAGATGTGTGAATATTTGGAGGCACACCTATCAGTCTAATACCTACAAAAATTATTCTATAGCCATGTGCCAAACCATTTTGATTTTATTTTGTTAATTGTGCATCATTTTTGGCCTTTCCATGAAACTTTGCAAGCACAAAGCATGGCAAAAACATTTACAATTTCGACGGTTTCCTATAAAACAGTACCCCAACATGTCAGTACCCCGACGTGCAAGTACCCCAATGTGGCCCAGGTTGCGAGGGCCCTTTATAGCTGCTCGCAGCTCTAGTTCTTCTTTTTATTTTTTGTTATTATTCTTTTCCGCAAACAATCACATTTTTGAGACACTAAACGTGAACGAAAACTCACCAAACTTTACACACACGTCAGGCCTGGCGAAAAATTTGATATTTTAAAGTCGCCATAGGTGATAACAGAAAAATGGCTCCATAGCGCCACCTACATAGGTTAAACAGATCCCTGGCCCGCTACGATTGTCCGACGGCTATGAAAATTGTGTGGCACCTGTAGCACATCCAGATGAACAAAAACCTCTTTGATGTGTGTACCCTAAAATAGACAGGAAGTGAGATATGAGTATTTAAATGTCCAATTTTGGCCAATTTTTGCACATTTACAGGGGTCATACTTTTGCCTGCTTCTCCTACACGGTTAATCCAATTCACTTCAAACTTGGGATGTACCATCTCAAGACCTGGGACAACACCATGGTAAAAAATCTAAAGTTTTCGACATACTATATGACGGCGGTGGGGCATCAAATTTAGAGTTTCAAAACTCTTACTAAACGTAGTATTGCCGGTTGTATGTTTAACCTAGAGCTACGAAAATTGGTACACATATGTAACAGACTATGACCTACAAAAAAGTCTGTTGGTGCCATATGCTAAACCCAACAGGAAGTCCGCCAGAGGCGGGTCATCAAATTTTGAGTTTCAAAATTCTTACTTAATGAAGCATGTACGTTTCACCTAGAGTTACCAAAATTTAAAGACATATGTAACAGCCCTCAAGGTACAAAAAACTCTTTTTGAACCATATGCTAAACCTAACAGAAAGTCCACCATTTTGATTTACTTTGGAACGTGTTCCCATTTTTTTGGCCATTTCATAGGGGTCCTATTTTAACGAACTCCTCTTACAGAGCTTATCCGATCATCTTCAAACTTGGTGTGATTCATCTTAAGATGTTGAAGATGAAAAGTTATTGAAAGCTTTTTATTTCGCTGCACGCTGTTGTCGTGGCATGCACTTGTTTGCAAAGGAAAAAAATTCTTCTTAATGAAGAATTCTCAGTTGTACGAAGCAGCTAGAGCTACGGAAATTTGTAGACATATGTAACAGCCCACGATGTACAAAAAAAGTCTCTTGCTGCTTTGTGCTAAACCCAACAGGAAGTCCCGCAAGGGCCGGGCATCACTTTTTGAGCTAAAAAACTCCTCTTTAACGAAGCATTCCTGGTTGTACCTTTCACCTAGCGCTATGATAATTTGGAGGCATACATAAGAGCCCACGATGTACAAAAAAGTCTTTTAGAACCATATGCTAAGCCAAACAGGAAGTCCGGCATTTTGATTTACTTTGCTATTTGTAGCCATTTTTTGGGGGCCTTTTATAGGCCTCATATTTTCTACAAAACTTATCAGATTGTCTTCATTCTTTGGCATGTTTCATCTGAAGTATTGCCGGTTATACGTTTAATCTAGAGCTACGAAAATTGGTACACATATGTAACAGACTATGATCTACAAAAAAGCCTGTTGGTGCCATATGCTAAACCTAACAGGAAGTCCGCCAGAGGCAGGGCATAAAATTTTGCATTTCAAAATTTTTACTTAATGAAGCATTTCCGGCTGTACGTTTCACCTAGAGTGACCAAAATTTGAAGACATATGTAACAGCCCTCGAGGTACAAAAAACTCTTTTTGAACCATATGCTAAACCTAACAGGAAGTCTGCCATTTTGATTTACTTTGGAACATGTTGCCATTTTTTTGGCCATTTCATAGGGGTCTTATTTTAACGAACTCCTTCTACAGAGTTTATCCGATCATCTTCAAACTTGGTGTGATTCATCTTAAGATGTTGACGATGAAAAGTTATTGAAAGCTTTTTATTTCGTCGCACGCTGTTGTCGTGGCATGCACTTTTTGCAAAGGAAAAAAATCCTTCTTAATGAAGCATTCCCAGTTGTACGAAGCAGCTAGAGCGACGAAAAATTGTAGACATATGTAACAGCCCAGGATGTACAAAAAAGTCTCTTGGTGCCATGTGCTAAACCCAACAGGAAGTCCCCCAGGGGCCGGGCATCACATTTTGAGCTAAAAAACTCCTCTTTAACGAAGCATTCCCGGTTGTACGTTTCACCTAGCGCTATGATAATTTGCAGGCATACATAAGAGCCCATGATGTACAAAAAAGTCTCTTGGAACCATGTGCTAAACCAAACAGGAAGTCTGCCATTTTGATTTATGATGGGATTTGTTGCCATTTTTTGTGGCCTTTTTCAGGGGTCATATTTTAACGAACCCCTCCTACAAAATTTATCCGACTGTCTTCAAACTTGGTGTGTTTCATCTTAAGATGTTTAAGATGCAAAGTAATCGAAAGTTTTTTATTTTGTAACACGCTGTTGCCATAGCAATGCATTGTTTGTCAAGTGCTGCTTTTTTTTTTTTTATACACATGAAAACTCATGAAACTTTGCAAACACATCAGACTTGTCATGAACATGAATTTTCAGAGATTTATTGTGCAATTTGCAATAAATAGCGCCCTCTAGACATTTTTATGAAGCATTTCCGATTGTATGATTATGCTAGACCTACAAAAAAGTATTATGTAGCCATTTGCCAAACCAAAGAGGAAGTCCGCTATTTTGATTTTATTTTGGGAATTATACATCATTTTTGGCCTTTTTCATTAAACTTTGCACAGACAAGGCATGGAAAAAACTAACATTTTAAATGGTCCTTGTTCCATGTAACAGTACCCCAACGTGCCAGTACCCTGACGTGCAAGTAACCCAACGTTGTGCTCAATAGCGCCCTCTATGCATTTTTATGGAGCATTTCCAATTGTATGATTCAAGCGATACACAACTAAAGATGACTTGACCTAGATTTGTGAAAACTGGGAGGCATACCTATTAGCTTAAGACCTACAAAAAGTATTCTGTAGCCGTATGCTAAACCTAAAAGGAAGTCCGCCATTTTGAATTTATTGTGGGAATTGCGCACCATATTTTGCGTTTTGATTCAACTTTGCACACACAAGGCTTGTCAAAAACATTTTAGATGGTGCTTGTCCTATTTGACAGTACCCCAACGTGCCAGTACCCCGACGTGCAAGTACCCCAACGTGGCCCGGTTTGCGAGGGCCCTTTATAGCTGCTCGCAGCTCTAGTTATTCTTATTATTCTTCTCCGCAAACAATCGCATTTTTGAGACACTAAACGTGACCGAAAACTCACCAAACTTTACACGCACATCAGGCCTGGCGAAAAATTTGATATTTTAAAGTCGCCATACATGATAACAGAAAAATGGCTCCTTAGCGCCCCCTACATAGGTTAAACGGATCCCTGTCCCGCTACGATTGTCCGACGGCTATGAAAATTGTGTGGCACCTGTAGCACATCCCAATGACCAAAAACCTCTTTGAAGTGTGTACCCTAAAATAGACAGAAAGTGAGGTATGAGTATTTAAATGTCCAATTTTTGCCAATTTTTGCACATTTACAGGGGTCATACTTTTGCCCGCTTCTCCTACACGGTTAACCCGATTGACTTCAAACTTGGGATGTACCATCTCAACACCTGGGACAACATCATTGTGAAAAATGAAAAGTTTTTGATATACTATATGACGGCGGCGGCGCATCAAATTTAGAGTTTAAAAATTCTTACTTTACGAGGCATTGCCGGTTGTACGTTTAATCTAGAGCTACGAAAATTGGTACACATATGTAACAGACTATGACCTACAAAAAACTCTTTTTGAACCATATGCTAAACCTAACAGGAAGTCCACCATTTTGATTTATTTTGGAACGTGTTGCCATTTTTTTGGCCATTTCATTGGGGTCTTATTTTAACGAACTCCTCCTACAGTGTTTATCCGATCATCTTCAAACTTGGTGTGATTCATCTTAAGATGTTGAAGATGAAAAGTTATTGAAAGCTTTGTATTTCGTCGCACGCTGTTGTCATGGCATGCACTGTTTGCAAAGGAAAAAAAATATCCTTAAAGAAGCATTGCCAGTTGTACGAAGCAGCTAGAGCTACGAAAATTTATAGACATATGTAACAGCCCAAGATGTACAAAAAAGTCCCTTGGTGCCCTGTGCTAAACCCAACAGGAAGTCCCCCAGAGGCCGGGCATCACATTTTGAGCTAAAAAAAACTCCTCTTTAACAAAGCATACCCGGCTGTACGTTTCACCTAGAGTTACCAAAATTTGTAGAGGTATATAACAGCCCTCGAGGTACAAAAAACTCTTTTTGAACCATATGCTAAACCTAACAGGACGTCCGCCATTTTGATTTACTTTGGAATGTGTTGCCATTTTTTTGGCCATTTCATAGGGGTCATATTTTAACAAACTCCTCCTACAGAGTTTATCCGATCATCTTCAAACTTGGTGTGATTCATCTTAAGATGTTGAAAATGAAAAGTTATTGAAAGTTTTTTATTTCGTCACACGCTGTTATCGTGGCATGCACTTTTTGCAAAGGAAAAAAATCCTTCTTAATGAAGCATTCCCAGTTGTACGAAGCAGCTAGAGCGACGAAAAATTGTAGACATATGTAACAGCCCAGGATGTACAAAAAAGTCTCTTGGTGCCATGTGCTAAACCCAACAGGAAGTCCCCCAGGGGCCGGGCATCACATTTTGAGCTAAAAAACTCCTCTTTAACGAAGCATTCCCGGTTGTACGTTTCACCTAGCGCTATGATAATTTGCAGGCATACATAAGAGCCCATGATGTACAAAAAAGTCTCTTGGAACCATGTGCTAAACCAAACAGGAAGTCTGCCATTTTGATTTATGATGGGATTTGTTGCCATTTTTTGTGGCCTTTTTCAGGGGTCATATTTTAACGAACCCCTCCTACAAAATTTATCCGACTGTCTTCAAACTTGGTGTGTTTCATCTTAAGATGTTTAAGATGCAAAGTAATCGAAAGTTTTTTATTTTGTAACACGCTGTTGCCATAGCAATGCATTGTTTGTCAAGTGCTGCTTTTTTTTTTTTTATACACATGAAAACTCATGAAACTTTGCAAACACATCAGACTTGTCATGAACATGAATTTTCAGAGATTTATTGTGCAATTTGCAATAAATAGCGCCCTCTAGACATTTTTATGAAGCATTTCCGATTGTATGATTATGCTAGACCTACAAAAAAGTATTATGTAGCCATTTGCCAAACCAAAGAGGAAGTCCGCTATTTTGATTTTATTTTGGGAATTATACATCATTTTTGGCCTTTTTCATTAAACTTTGCACAGACAAGGCATGGAAAAAACTAACATTTTAAATGGTCCTTGTTCCATGTAACAGTACCCCAACGTGCCAGTACCCTGACGTGCAAGTAACCCAACGTTGTGCTCAATAGCGCCCTCTATGCATTTTTATGGAGCATTTCCAATTGTATGATTCAAGCGATACACAACTAAAGATGACTTGACCTAGATTTGTGAAAACTGGGAGGCATACCTATTAGCTTAAGACCTACAAAAAGTATTCTGTAGCCGTATGCTAAACCTAAAAGGAAGTCCGCCATTTTGAATTTATTGTGGGAATTGCGCACCATATTTTGCGTTTTGATTCAACTTTGCACACACAAGGCTTGTCAAAAACATTTTAGATGGTGCTTGTCCTATTTGACAGTACCCCAACGTGCCAGTACCCCGACGTGCAAGTACCCCAACGTGGCCCGGTTTGCGAGGGCCCTTTATAGCTGCTCGCAGCTCTAGTTATTCTTATTATTCTTCTCCGCAAACAATCGCATTTTTGAGACACTAAACGTGACCGAAAACTCACCAAACTTTACACGCACATCAGGCCTGGCGAAAAATTTGATATTTTAAAGTCGCCATACATGATAACAGAAAAATGGCTCCTTAGCGCCCCCTACATAGGTTAAACGGATCCCTGTCCCGCTACGATTGTCCGACGGCTATGAAAATTGTGTGGCACCTGTAGCACATCCCAATGACCAAAAACCTCTTTGAAGTGTGTACCCTAAAATAGACAGAAAGTGAGGTATGAGTATTTAAATGTCCAATTTTTGCCAATTTTTGCACATTTACAGGGGTCATACTTTTGCCCGCTTCTCCTACACGGTTAACCCGATTGACTTCAAACTTGGGATGTACCATCTCAACACCTGGGACAACATCATTGTGAAAAATGAAAAGTTTTTGATATACTATATGACGGCGGCGGCGCATCAAATTTAGAGTTTAAAAATTCTTACTTTACGAGGCATTGCCGGTTGTACGTTTAATCTAGAGCTACGAAAATTGGTACACATATGTAACAGACTATGACCTACAAAAAACTATTTTTGAACCATATGCTAAACCTAACAGGAAGTCCACCATTTTGATTTATTTTGGAACGTGTTGCCATTTTTTTGGCAATTTCATTGGGGTCTTATTTTAACGAACTCCTCCTACAGTGTTTATCCGATCATCTTCAAACTTGGTGTGATTCATCTTAAGATGTTGAAGATGAAAAGTTATTGAAAGCTTTGTATTTCGTCGCACGCTGTTGTCATGGCATGCACTGTTTGCAAAGGAAAAAAAATATCCTTAAAGAAGCATTGCCAGTTGTACGAAGCAGCTAGAGCTACGAAAATTTATAGACATATGTAACAGCCCAAGATGTACAAAAAAGTCCCTTGGTGCCCTGTGCTAAACCCAACAGGAAGTCCCCCAGAGGCCGGGCATCACATTTTGAGCTAAAAAAAACTCCTCTTTAACAAAGCATACCCGGCTGTACGTTTCACCTAGAGTTACCAAAATTTGTAGAGGTATATAACAGCCCTCGAGGTACAAAAAACTCTTTTTGAACCATATGCTAAACCTAACAGGACGTCCGCCATTTTGATTTACTTTGGAATGTGTTGCCATTTTTTTGGCCATTTCATAGGGGTCATATTTTAACAAACTCCTCCTACAGAGTTTATCCGATCATCTTCAAACTTGGTGTGATTCATCTTAAGATGTTGAAAATGAAAAGTTATTGAAAGTTTTTTATTTCGTCACACGCTGTTATCGTGGCATGCACTTTTTGCAAAGGAAAAAAATCCTTCTTAATGAAGCATTCCCAGTTGTACGAAGCAGCTAGAGCGACGAAAAATTGTAGACATATGTAACAGCCCAGGATGTACAAAAAAGTCTCTTGGTGCCATGTGCTAAACCCAACAGGAAGTCCCCCAGGGGCCGGGCATCACATTTTGAGCTAAAAAACTCCTCTTTAACGAAGCATTCCCGGTTGTACGTTTCACCTAGCGCTATGATAATTTGCAGGCATACATAAGAGCTCAGGATGTACAAAAAAGTCTCTTGGAGCCATATGCTAAACCAATCAGGAAGTCCACCATTTTGATTTATGATGGGATTTGTTGCCATTTTTTGTGGCCTTTTTCAGGGGTCATATTTTAACGAACCCCTCCTACAAAATTTATCCGACTGTCTTCAAACTTGGTGTGTTTCATCTTAAGATGTTTAAGATGCAAAGTAATCGAAAGTTTTTTATTTTGTAACACGCTGTTGCCATAGCAATGCATTGTTTGTCAAGTGCTGCTTTTTTTTTTTTTTATACACATGAAAACTCATGAAACTTTGCAAACACATCAGACTTGTCATGAACATGAATTTTCAGAGATTTATTGTGAAATTTGCAATAAATAGCGCCCTCTAGACATTTTTACGAAGCATTTCCGATTGTATGATTTTGCTAGACCTACAAAAAAGTATTATGTAGCCATTTGCCAAACCAAAGAGGAAGACCGCTATTTTGATTTTATTTTGGGAATTATACATCATTTTTGGCCTTTTTCATGAAACTTTGCACAGACAAGGCATGGAAAAAACTAACATTTTAAATGGTCCTTGTTCCATGTAACAGTACCCCAACGTGCCAGTACCCCGACGTGCAAGTAACCCAACGTTGTGCTCAATAGCGCCCTCTATGCATTTTTATGGAGCATTTCCAATTGTATGATTCAAGCGATACACAACTAAAGATGACTTGACCTAGATTTGTGAAAACTGGGAGGCATACCTATTAGCTTAAGACCTACAAAAAGTATTCTGTAGCCGTATGCTAAACCTAAAAGGAAGTCCGCCATTTTGAATTTATTTTGGGAATTGCGCACCATATTTTGCGTTTTGATTAAACTTTGCACACACAAGGCTTGTCAAAAACATTTTAGATGGTCCTTGTCCTATTTGACAGTACCCCAACGTGCCAGTACCCCGACGTGCAAGTACCCCAACGTGGCCCGGGTTGCGAGGGCCCTTTATAGCTGCTCGCAGCTCTAGTTATTCTTATTATTCTTCTCCGCAAACAATCGCATTTTTGAGACACTAAACGTGACCGAAAACTCACCAAACTTTACACGCACATCAGGCCTGGCGAAAAATTTGATATTTTAAAGTCGCCATACATGATAACAGAAAAATGGCTCCTTAGCGCCCCCTACATAGGTTAAACGGATCCCTGTCCCGCTACGATTGTCCGACGGCTATGAAAATTGTGTGGCACCTGTAGCACATCCCAATGACCAAAAACCTCTTTGAAGTGTGTACCCTAAAATAGACAGGAAGTGAGGTATGAGTATTTAAATGTCCAATTTTTGCCAATTTTTGCACATTTACAGGGGTCATACTTTTGCCCGCTTCTCCTACACGGTTAACCCGATTGACTTCAAACTTGGGATGTACCATCTCAACACCTGGGACAACATCATTGTGAAAAATGAAAAGTTTTTGATATACTATATGACGGCGGCGGCGCATCAAATTTAGAGTTTAAAAATTCTTACTTTACGAGGCATTGCCGGTTGTACGTTTAATCTAGAGCTACGAAAATTGGTACACATATGTAACAGACTATGACCTACAAAAAACTCTTTTTGAACCATATGCTAAACCTAACAGGAAGTCCACCATTTTGATTTATTTTGGAACGTGTTGCCATTTTTTTGGCCATTTCATTGGGGTCTTATTTTAACGAACTCCTCCTACAGTGTTTATCCGATCATCTTCAAACTTGGTGTGATTCATCTTAAGATGTTGAAGATGAAAAGTTATTGAAAGCTTTGTATTTCGTCGCACGCTGTTGTCATGGCATGCACTGTTTGCAAAGGAAAAAAAATATCCTTAAAGAAGCATTGCCAGTTGTACGAAGCAGCTAGAGCTACGAAAATTTATAGACATATGTAACAGCCCAAGATGTACAAAAAAGTCCCTTGGTGCCCTGTGCTAAACCCAACAGGAAGTCCCCCAGAGGCCGGGCATCACATTTTGAGCTAAAAAAAACTCCTCTTTAACAAAGCATACCCGGCTGTACGTTTCACCTAGAGTTACCAAAATTTGTAGAGGTATATAACAGCCCTCGAGGTACAAAAAACTCTTTTTGAACCATATGCTAAACCTAACAGGACGTCCGCCATTTTGATTTACTTTGGAATGTGTTGCCATTTTTTTGGCCATTTCATAGGGGTCATATTTTAACAAACTCCTCCTACAGAGTTTATCCGATCATCTTCAAACTTGGTGTGATTCATCTTAAGATGTTGAAAATGAAAAGTTATTGAAAGTTTTTTATTTCGTCACACGCTGTTATCGTGGCATGCACTTTTTGCAAAGGAAAAAAATCCTTCTTAATGAAGCATTCCCAGTTGTACGAAGCAGCTAGAGCGACGAAAAATTGTAGACATATGTAACAGCCCAGGATGTACAAAAATGTCTCTTGGTGCCATGTGCTAAACGCAACAGGAAGTCCCCCAGGGGCCGGGCATCACATTTTGAGCTAAAAAACTCCTCTTTAACGAAGCATTCCCGGTTGTACGTTTCACCTAGCGCTATGATAATTTGCAGGCATACATAAGAGCTCAGGATGTACAAAAAAGTCTCTTGGAGCCATATGCTAAACCAATCAGGAAGTCCACCATTTTGATTTACGTTGGGATTTGTAGCCATTTTTTGTGGCCTTTTTTAGGGGTCATATTTTAACGAACTCCTCCTACAAAATTTATCCGACTGTCTTTAAACTTGGTGTGCTTCATCTTAAGATGTTTAAGATGCAAAGTTATCGAAAGTTATTTATTTTGTCGCACGCCGTTGTCATGGCGATGCATTGTTTGCCAAGTAAAATGCTTTTTTTTTTTGGTCTAAACATGTGCAAAAACTCATGAAACTTTACACACACATCAGGCTTGTCATCAGCATGAATATTTTAGAGATTTCTTATTCAATTTGCAATAAATGGTTCAATAGCGCCCTCTAGACATTTTTATGAAGCTTTTGCAAATGTTTTGTGTTTTATGATTCAGCTAGATTTGTAAAAATTGGGATACCTATCAGCCTAAGACTTACAAAAAGGTTTCTAAAGCCATATGCTGAATCAAAAAGGAAGTCTGCCATTTTGATTTACTTTGGTATTTGTAGCCATTTTTTGGGGCCTTTTATAGGGGTCATATTTTCAACAGAACTTATCAGATCGTCTTCATTCTTTGGCGTGTTTCATCTTAAGATATTTAAGATGAAAAGTTATTGAATTTTTTTTATTTTGTCACACGCCTTTGCTGTAGCCATGCATTGTTTGTGAAGAAAAATGCTTTTTTGAGAGTCTAAATATGGGTGAAAACTCACAAAACTTTGCACACACACCAGACCTGTCTGGAACATGAATATTTTATTTAGAGATTTGTTGTGCAATTTGTAATAAATGGCTCAATAGCGCCCTCTAGACATTTTTATGAAGTCTTTCCGATTATATGATTCAGCTAGATGTGTGAATATTGGCAGGCATGCCGAATATATTCAAAAAGTATTCTATATAGCCATGTGCCAATCCATTTTGATTTTATTTTGTTAATTGTGCATCGTTTTTGGCCTTTCCATGAAACTTTAAAAACACAAAGCATGGCAAAAACGTTTACAATTTAGATGGTTTCCTATTTGACAGTACCCCAACATGCCAGTACCCCGACGTGCAAATACCCCAAGGTGGCCCGGGTTGCGAGGGCCCTTTATAGCTGCTCGCAGCTCTAGTTCTTCTTCTTCTTTTTCTTTGTTATTATTCTTTTCCGCAAACAACCACATTTTTGAGGCACTAAACATGAACGAAAACTCACCAAACTTTACACGCAGATCGGGCCTGGCGAAAAATTTGATATTTTAAAGTCGCCATACATGATAACAGAAAAATGGCTCTGTAGCGCCACCTACATAGGTTTAACGGATCCCTGTCCCGCTACGATTGTCATATCGCTATGAAAATTGTGTGGCACCTGTAGCACATCCAGATGAACAAAAACCTCTTTGATATGTGTACCCTAAAATAGACAGGAAGTGAGGTATGAGTATTTGAATGTCCAATTTTGGCCCATTTTTGCACATTTACAGGGGTCATACTTTTGCCCGCTTCTCTTACACGGTTAACCCGATTGACTTCAAACTTGGGATGTACCATCTCAACACCTGGGACAACATCATTGTGAAAAATGAAAAGTTTTTGATATACTATATGACGGCGGCGGCGCATCAAATTTAGAGTTTAAAAATTCTTACTTCACGAAGCATTGCCGTTTGTACGTTTAATCTAGAGCTACGAAAATTGGTACACATATGTAACAGGCTATGACCTACAAAAAACTCTTTTTGAACCATATGCTAAACCTAACAGGAAGTCCACCATTTTGATTTATTTTGGAACGTGTTGCCATTTTTTTGGCCATTTCATTGGGGTCTTATTTTAACGAACTCCTCCTACAGTGTTTATCCGATCATCTTCAAACTTGGTGTGATTCATCTTAAGATGTTGAAGATGAAAAGTTATTGAAAGCTTTTTATTTCGTCGCACGCTGTTGTCATGGCATGCACTGTTTGCAAAGGAAAAAAAATATCCTTAAAGAAGCATTCCCATTTGTACGAAGCAGCTAGAGCTACGAAAATTTGTAGACATATGTAACAGCCCAAGATGTACAAAAAAGTCTCTTGGTGCCCTGTGCTAAACCCAACAGGAAGTCCCCCAGGGGCCGGGCATCACATTTTGAGATAAAAAACTCCTCTTTAACAAAGCATACCCGGCTGTACGTTTCACCTAGAGTATATATATATGTGTGTGTATATATATATATGTGTGTATATATATATATATATATATATATAGATAGATAGAACTTCAAAGAGTATAAATTGTTTTTGTTTATTATATTCGGGTTATTTTTCAGGGTCCTTTATTTTGTATTTATTTTATTAAAATGCACGACATACTTATAGTTGCAGTTAGGTAACCCAAATTTAGGAATAAACGGGTCATATTTTCTCATACTTAAAGTGCTGATTATTCCTTATTTAAATAACACTTGATCAAGTTTCTTCTAACATTTCATACTAAAACAAACGTATCATTCCTGCTGATATGGTATCGGACTGATGTTGTTAATTTACAGTACTCTAAGCTAAAATATCAGTATTGGATCGGAAGTAGAAAGCGTTGCATCGGGACACCCCTACTGATATGGTATCGGACTGATATCGGTATCGGGCAGTACTTGAGCCTGAAATATCGGTATCGGATCGAAAGTGGAAAAAGGTGTATCGGGACACCCCTATTTAAGATGCCAACTTATCGAAAGTTTTTTATTTTGTCGCACGCCGTTGCCATAGTGATGCATTGCTTGCCAAGTAAAATGCTGCTTTTTTTTTTTGTTGGTCTAAACGTGCGAAAACTCATGAAACTGCACACATATCAGACTTGTCATGAACATGAATATTTTTGAGATTTCTTGTGCAATTTGCAATAAATGGCTCAATAGCGCCCTCTAGACATTTTTATGAAGCTTTTGCGATTGTATGATTCAGCTAGATTTGTAAAAATTGGGATACCTATCAGCCTAAGACTAACAAAAAAAGTACTCTATAGCCATGTGCCAAGCCAGTCTGATTTTATTTTGTTAATTGTGCATCATTTTTGGCCTTTCCATGAAACGTTGCAAACACAAAGCATGGCAAAAACATTTACAATTTAGACAGTTTCCTATTTCACAGTACCCCAACATCCCAGAACCCCGACATGCAAGGCAAGGCAAGGCAAGGCAAGTTTATTTGTATAGCACATTTCATACACAAGGCAACTCAATGTGCTTTACACGAGGAAAGACAACACATAAGCATCAAGAAACAGTAGTTAACATTCAGAGGAAGAAAAATAAATGAAAATAGGTTACAAACTAACAATCTTAAAACATTATTCAACAAACTTTAAAAAATTTAACATAAGGAAGTTTAAAATGATAATGATAAAAATAAAAATAAAAATAAAAATAAAAACTAAAAAAATAAAAATAAAAATAAAAATAATAATTAAAAAAAACACTTAATTAAAGCTGTTTAAAAGTCCCTAATCAAAGGTATAAGAAAAAAGCAAAGTTTTTAACCTGGATTTGAAAGCATTTACACTCGGGGCTGACTTCACTTCTGTTGGTAGCCTATTCCATCTGTGTGCAGCATAATAGCTAAATGCAGCTTCACCATGTTTGCTTCGAACTCTGGGTTCCACTAGTTGGCCCAAGTCTGTAGATCTCAGAGCCCTGCTGGGCTTGTACTCAATCAGCATTTCTTGGATATATTCAGGACCCAAACCATTTAGTGATTTATAGACGAGTAGCAGAACTTTAAAATCGATTCTACAGCTGACAGGGAGCCAGTGTAAATCCTTAAGTACTGGAGTAATATGTTCTGATCTTTTTGTTTTGGTCAGAACTCGAGCTGCAACGTTCTGAATGAGCTGCAATTGTCTCATGTTCTTTTGAGAGAGTCCAGTCAGAAGACCGTTACAGTAGTCTAGTCTGCTGGAGATAAAAGCATGGATAAGCTTCTCTTGGTCTGCTTGAAGCATGCAGTCCTTCAGTCTGGATATGTTTTTCAGCTGGTAAAAGGCTGTTTTAGTGATAAATTTAATATGATTACTGAAGGTCAGATCTGAGTCTATTAATACCCCAAGATTTCGAACTTGGTCTTTAGTTTCTAAAAAAAAAAAAAAGAGGATTGCTGTTTTTTAACAGCAATCCTCTTTTCTTTATTGCCGAAAACAATGAGCTCCGTTTTGTTTTCGTTCAGCTGAAGGAAATTTTGGTTCATCCAGTTGTTAACTTGCTCTAGAGAATGACACAATGCGTTAATAGAACTGCTGTCATTTGGGGACATAGATAAATACAGTTGTGTGTCATCTGCATAACTATGATAGTCAACATCGGTGTTCTGAAGCATTTGACCCAAAGGTAACATATACATACTGAACAACAGGGGTCCAAGGACTGACCCTTGAGGGACCCCACATATCATGGCCTTTCGATCAGATTCAAAATTTCCAATGGTCACAAAGTAACTCCTTTCCTCCAAATAGGACCTGAACCATTTAAGGACTGTTCCATTTAACCCCACCCAAGTTTCCAGCCTGTCTAACAGTATATTATGATCAATCGTGTCAAATGCTGCACTGAGGTCCAACAAGACGAGCACTGATACCTTCCCTGCATCAGTGCTCAATCTTATATCATTCAGTACTTTAATCAGAGCTGTTTCTGTACTGTGATGAGGTCGGAAACCTGACTGGAATTTATCCAAAAGTCCGTTTAAGCTCAAAAAATTGCTGAGTTGATTAAAAACCACTTTTTCAACTATTTTAGTTACGAAGGGAAGGTTTGCGATTGGTCTATAATTTGCTAGCAGGGAGACATCCAGTGTTCTCTTTTTTAGAATGGGCTTGACGGCGGCTACTTTCAGACATTTAGGAAGTTCACCTGATTGAAGTGAGCAATTAATTATTTGTTGTAAATCGATCTGAACAGATTTCACAATGGTTTTGAAAAAGCCAGATGGTATTGTGTCAAGACAGCTCGTGGAAGGTTTCAACTGCTGAACCAAGTCTACTACAGTATTTTGATCCACTGAGTCAAATTCTGTCATGGTAATTAAATTATTCCTAGGTGATTTTAAGTGCAGCATCGTTTTGTTATTTTGCTGGTTTGTAACAATGTTTGACCTGATGGCTTGTACTTTTTCACTAAAGTAGCAGGCAAATTCATTGCATTTATCTGTTGAGAGGAGTTCTGGCGCTGTTTGATTTGGGGGATTTGTAAGTTTGTCAACCACGCCAAATAGAGTGCGTGTATTGTTGAGGTTCCTACTAATAATTTCAGAAAAGTGTTGTTGTCTAGCTATTACTAACTCTTGGTTAAAATGGCAAAGACATTGTCTGTACAGGTCAAAATGAACTTGGAGTTTAGTTTTTCTCCACTTTCGCTCTGCTTTTCTGCATTTAGATTTCAAAGTCATTATGTTGGTAGTACACCTCCAAGGTGTTTTAGTTCGGGATGAAATGGTCTTAGTTTTAATAGGAGCAACAGCATCCAAAACATTTGAAATTTTTGAGGTGAATTCATCCAGAAGTTCATCAACGGTCTCTGCATTTACAGTTGGTGATGCAGCCATTAATTCCATAAACATGTTGCTTGTATTCTCATTTATGTACCTTTTTTTAATCGAGACAGTAGTTGTTTGAACTTCTGGGATTGTTTGTAATTAAAAAAACACACAGGAATGATCTGAAATAGCCAGATCTTTCACCTCAACAGATAAAATGTCAACACCTTTAGAGATGACGAGATCAAGAATGTGACCTTGATTGTGTGTTGGACCTTTTACATGTTGTGAGAGACCAAAAGTATCAAGTATATTACAAAATTCTTTGGTATTTTTATCCAAGTTGTTGTCAACATGAATGTTAAAGTCTCCAGTTAAGACCAGATAATCATAGTCGGTACAAATTACTGACAGCATTTCTTCAAATTCCTCCATGAATCTGCCTTTTTGTTTTGGAGGTCTATAAATTATGACAATGACGATGTTTGGTTCACCTTTTACCAAAAGACTAAGATATTCAAATGAATTAAAGCTTCCCAATGAAATTTCTTTACACTGAAATAGAGATTTAAAAATGGCAGCAAGTCCACCACCTTTTTTGCCATTACGACATTTGTTCATGAAACTAAAATTTGTTGGTGTTGCCTCATTGAGAACCGTGTTGCAGGAACCTTCTGTTAGCCATGTTTCACTGAGGAGAAATAAGTCAAGATCATATGTCATAATAATGTCATGAATCAACAATGATTTGTTAACTAGTGATCTTGTATTTAGTAGCGCTAGTCTCACAGTGGCAATCAGAGACGCTGGTTTAGTCAGAGGTTCACAAGCTATACTGACTAGGTTTGTAGCTTCTGACTTATTTCTTCTCATTTCTTTTGCCAACTTTCTATTTCTTGTAATCACAGGAATGCTACAAGCTTCCTTGGGTCCTGACTTATTCTGGGAACACACGTTTTTTATATTGTATATGTAGTCTGGACCCAAAACATATCAGACCGAGCTATAGTTGAGATTCTCCATAGCCAAAGATGGAGGTCGGCGGGTGGGGAGCTGTGTGCTGAGGCTTGGTGGAGTCAGACGATTAGTGGATAGCTGAATGTGGCGTCTTGGGGGGAGCATGGGCGAACCGTCATCAGCAGGCAGCTGCCTGGAGAGACTTTTATTTAGCTGTATGGACACATTGACCAGATTGCTCAACCTGTTGGTGAGACTCGCTGGCGAGTCAGTCATCGGGTCATTCGGGGGCGGTGCACAGCGCGGGGGTGCATCCGGCAGTGAATCCGGTAGTGGCGCTGTCTGGCAGGTGTCGCTTGGGGGCGATGAACAGCGCAGGGGTGCATCTGGTAGTGAAACTGGTGGTGGTGGTCGTGGTGGTGTTTGGCAGGTGTCGTTCGGGAGCAGGGGAGCTGGATGTTCGGTGTTTGGAGTGTGGGCAGATGAGGACAAATCAATCTGTTCTGAAGGGCAGGGAGTGCAAGATAGTGAGGCAGCCTCACCAGATCCTCTTCTTATCGGTTGTTGTGTTTCATGTCCTTTGTTTTGGGAACATAGCGTCCAGTGACGCACGCTATGGAAGATGTTGGCTGTCAGTAATCTGACTCCCTGCTTATTGAGATAAATCCCATTGCGTTGGAAAAGATGGCGACGTTCACAAAACATAGAAAAATTGTCAATAAAGTTCACTGAGTAAGAAGCACAGATGCTTTTCAGCCATCTCGAGATTGACATAATCCGACTGAAACGCTCATCACCTGGTCGGACAGTAGGCAGAGGACCACTCAGAAAAACCTCTGCGTTTAGGCATATTATCTTGTGTAGAAGGGTAATAAAGTCTTGCTTCAGTATCTCCGACTGTTTTTTCAACACATCGAATGCTCCTGTGTGAATCACAATCGATCTCACAGTCGGGTAGTCAGTAGCAATCTTGTCGACTTTTTCAGAAATGTCCAGCACCATGTCATTAGCAAAACACAGAACTTTTGTGTTTTTTCTGCTGCACAGACGTTTAACACCAAACAAGGCTTTGTCTCCTATTATCAGTGTTTGTGTTTCAGTAGCTGAACGGATTTGCTGAGGAGGTCCGGTTTCATACCTTTGACTGGTGCTGTGATCCCCCGAGGCTTGCTGGCTCGGCGACAGCACGGCAAACCTGTTTCTCAGTTCGATATCAGTATTTTGTCTTCGTCGGCCAAGAGACGGTTTCCTTTTTCTTGCTGGTACTAACGTCCAAGACTGATTTCTTGGGGTTGAGGTAGCCTTTTGCATAGGCCGACGTGTTTCCTCAGGCATTAGTTGGCGGTCAGGTCCAGCTGTTGGGCGACGACTCCTCAGTTTTGGCTTTGCTCCCAG
The DNA here is from genome assembly GCF_051991245.1 of Festucalex cinctus. NCBI lineage: Eukaryota > Metazoa > Chordata > Actinopteri > Syngnathiformes > Syngnathidae > Festucalex > Festucalex cinctus. The sequence continues at coordinate 24,407,139 of NC_135423.1, read as the reverse complement.
CACATTCCACAGAGGGTCGGTGGATGGAGCTAGCTGTTTGTTAGCATGCTCATGACCACCGTTTGGAGACATTGGCAGTGTGGTGTCATTCCACGATTTTCCATTCACCTCCACAAACATTTCAAGGCGGTGCATTCTTGTCTCCAGCACTGCCATCTTCTGAAGAAGTTTGTGGTATTCATCGGTCGAGATGGAAGGCATCATTCGTCCAGCCATGCTGCTAGTAGCAGTCGCGTGCTGATTAGCAGGCCGTGCTCACGTTATCGTGAGGAGTTTCCCAAATAAAAAATAAAAAAATGTTGAAAAATGTGCCCAGCTGGTTGTATCTACCAAACAAAAAGGTAGTACAGCCACATCGAGGCAAATATCCAGGAAAAATCCCAGAAAAAGAAAGAAAAAAAGAAGTTATCAGCTGAAAGAATGCAAAGCAAAGCAGGAGCATAGCAGATTGCGTCTACACACTAGGAAAGCAGGAAGCAGAAGTGCAAGTACCCCAACGTGGCACGGGTTGCGAGGGCCCTTTATAGCTGCTCGCAGCTCTAGTTCTTCTTCTTCTTCTTCTTCTTCTTTATTCTCCGCAAACGATCGCGATTTTGGGTACCTAAACATTGACGAAAACTCACCAAACTTTTCACACTCCTCAGGCCCGGCGAAAAATTTGATATTATGAAGTCGTCATAACAACGCGACTCTATAGCGCCCCCTAGCATAGAAAAATAAAAACCAAGCCCGGCACGTTTGAGCTAGAGCAACGAAAATTGGTAGGCACGTGTAGCACCCCGAGACGCACAAAAAAGTCTATTAGGAACATGTAGCTAAAATGTACAGGAAGTGAGCTATGAATTTTTTTATGTCCAATTTTGGCCTATTTTGGCACATTCACTGTGGTCATGCTTTTTCCCCCTTTGCAAACATTTTTCATCCAATTGACTTCAAACTTGGCTTTTATCATCTCAAGACCTGAGAGAACAACTGGGCAAAACATCTTGCCCTTTCGAAATACTATATGACGGGGGCGGGGCATCAAATATTGCATTTAAAATTTCATTTGTCCAGAAAGAGCAAATGTTTAATAACTCCCATGTTCAAGCTCCAAAAAATCTCAAACTTCTCAGGCAACGTAATCGTCACGGCCTGAAAACATCTATATGATAAAATTCAGTTATACATATAGCGCCACCTAGTGGTAACAATAAATGTCATACTTTACGTATTTAGCTACTGTGCCGAGCTCGTTGAAGGGATCCAGTTGAAAATTGGTCAGAAAAGCCTTAAGATGTTGATCATGCCCCACACCGAATATTGTAACTTTTCGCCAAAGGGCGTGGCAGCTACGGTAACGCAAAATCTGAAGATTTTTCGTGACAATAAAAGTTGCATGAACTTGACCCAGTGATCCTATCTTCTCAAAATTTCACACATTTGATGAGAGTCCAGCCCTAAAGACATCTACAAAACTTATATCTCATCTTACTGATAGCGCCACCTAGTGGCATTTTTTTTTTCTTACGAATATTCTTCTACATTTTTCTCCAAAGACGTTAACTGGACCTACCTCATATTTGCTCAGATGAGGGTTTTGGCCTTCATGATGTCACAACACGAAGTTTGTGAGTTTTCGCGAATTGCTGTGGGCGTGGCTAAGCGTTGTTCGCCAAGAAAACAACGCCAGTTTTGAGGGTATAAACATGCACAGAAACTCATGAAACTTGGCACACACATCTGGCCTGGTAAAATGAGCAATATTTTATTGTTGATTGTGCTATTTTTGAAAAAAAGACTCAATAGCGCCCCCTAGAAATTTTTAATGAAGCAGCCCCAGTTGTACGTTTAAGCAAGAACGATGAATATTTTTAGGTGTATGAGGGAGCCCAAGACCTACAAAAAAGTCTATTGGACCCATATGCTAAAATGAACAGGAAGTGAGCTACGAATTTTTGAATGTCCCATTTTTGACGATTTTTGCACATTTACAGGGGGCATACTTTTGCCCACTTCTCCTACACGTTTCATCTGACTGTGTTAAGACTTGACCTGGACCATGTCAAGACCTGAGCCAAGGACAGGGGAGAAAATCTTGACTTTTTGAAATACTATATGATGAGGGCGGGGCATCAAAATTTGTGTTTCGCACTGAAAAAGGATATGCTTAATAACTCCCCGGTACATGCTCCAAACAATCCCAAACTTGACATGTATTTTTATCGTCAAGGCCTGAAGGTATCTCAATGACAACATTCAGTTATATATGCAGCGCCACCTAGCCCTTGAGGCATGAAAAAAAAAATACCCCACTTACGGTATTTTTACAAAAATTGTAAACACGTTTCGCAATGAAAAAGGATATGCTTGATAACTCCCCGGTACATGCTCCAAAAATCCCAAACTTGACATGTATGTTTATCGTCAAGGCCTGAAGCTATCTCTATGACAACATTCAGTTATATATGCAGCGCCACCTAGCCCTTGAGGCAGAAAAAAAAATACCCCACTTACGGTATTTTTACAAAAATTGTAAACTCATTCTCAGTGTGATAACTCAGTCATTTATGAATATTCTTTTACTTTCCACCACTCAAAATGTTCACTGGCATCAGACCTATCCAAACACGTGTATTTTTTATTTATTTTTATTTATTTTTGATAGCCTCTATGGATGTTAAAAGCTTTATCGTGAATGAAGGATATGCTGAATAACTCCCCGGTACATGCTTCAAAAAAATCCCAAACTTGACATGTATATTTCTAGTCAAGGCCTGAAGGTATGTCTATGACAAAATTCATTTTTTAATACAGCGCCACCTAGTCCTTGAGGCATAAAAAAAACCAAAAAACACTTACGGTATTTTGTACAAAATTTGTGAACTCATTGTCAGTATTATAACTAAGTCATTTATGAATATTCTTTTACTTTCCACTACTCAAGATGTTCACTGGTATCAAACCGATCCAAACATATGTACTTTTTTATTTTGTTTTATTTATTCTTGATAGCCTCTATGGACAATAAAAGCAACATCGTGCAATGAGTACGAGCGATGATGGGTATATATACTTTTACAAAAAATACCAATCAGGTCAACTAATTCCCCAAAAATAAAAATAAAAAACGCTGATTTTTGCAGATCTTAACAATCACCAAAACCCATTGAGCTTGACACACACATCACACCTGGCAAAAAAAAATCCACATGTAAAGGTTTATCATGCCATGTTCAAAGAAATTTTGCTCCTAATGTGCAAGTACCCCAACGTGGCCCGGGCTGCGAGGGCCCTTTATAGCTGCTCGCAGCTCTAGTTTTTGTTATTATTGCAATATTTGTGTTCAAGTTAGTATATTTGTATTTTTTTTGTGAATATTCATAAGATAAAGATTCTCGCTTGAGACGCTGGAGAAGAAGCATCTGTGTCCGAGTAGTCATTTATTTCTCCCTCATCCAGGCTGTTACAGAGACACTAGTCTGTTGCTCTACAACAGTTTCAAGTTTCATTAATATAGTAACACCAAAACATAACACATTTGTTAACAGAAAGCAGTGAGCATATTATTATGGTTATCTGCAGCCTTCTCAGAGAAGAAAATTAAATTATCTTTCGTTATATTCAGCTGATACAGTAGATCACTCAGACTGGTAGACAAAGCTTGGTCTGGCCAGTGAGTTCATAGGATGGCCTCAGGTAGGTCAACATTTCAACACAGGTGGGCATCAGCAGGGATAGGCTACAGTTCACCCATGAGTCATCACACTAATCAGGACTAGAGTAGGCTATAGAAAATGGATGATAACAACAATAATACATTGTTTTGTATTGTGGCGGAAAAGTATAATCAGAACCCAAAATAACTTAAATGTGCGAATGCCACCTTTTGACTCTTTAAGGTCACGACGCATCTCACTTAATATGCTTAAAGGGATACTTTTCTAATTTTGCAATATACAGAAGTAAAAAGTTAGTATTTTGACTGAATTTGAATAATGTCATTATTTTCCATGTATAATTAAGAAACGGTGAAACGGAAAGTATCACTTCGTTGTCATCCACTTCTAAGTGGGTCGAAATTTGTTCTACGCATTTGACCCATGCCCAAGGGAGCGGTGAGCAGCAGCAGGGGCCGTGTTCGGGAATCATTTGGTGATCTAACCCCCCAATTCCAATAATGCTGAGTGTTAAGCTGGCAATGGGTTCAATTTTTATAATCTAGTATGACACAGCCAAGGATTGAACCCACGAGCTCCTAGGCTCAGTCGCAAGCCACAGCAGCCAAAGATGCCCTATTCGGCTCCCAGTATTAATTAGGGAAATTAACCATAGAATAGCTGGTTAATTTTTAAACACTGCCAGCAGTTTTAGAAAATTAAAACATTTTCAATACCCACGCGATATTACGTTCAATAATTATATATAAGCCAAATCTACCAAATGACAGAATAGACTCCCTACTTTTTGCCTCGTCCCGTTCTTTTATAATATTTTATGACAGTAGAAAAATGTATGTTTGCCAAAATACAGCCATTTATCCCATGGAAACTGTTTATTTCGTATAAAATGGGGCAGTGATGTCATCTACCGGTGGTTGGGCATCAGTAAAGTTGTTTACAAGTTTGACATTTACAGTGGAGCATAATCTGTCACGACTCGGGTAGTGGAGGACCCAAATGCAGAGAGAGAGACAATAGGTGAATGGGGTGATGAGGATTTATTAAACAGAAGGCGTTGTTGAAGGTAGCAGTCCAAGGAACGAGTTGCTGATTGACGAGCAAGGCCAGAAGCGGAGGGAGTCTAGGCAGGCAAGCGGCAGGGTACAACAACTGGGGGAAGCAGACATCAGGTAAGTCAAATGCAATAGGCACTATACAAATAACTAGATAGCTAGAAGCACGAACTCTTTACGGAGTGTGTTGATCTGGCAACGAGGTGGAGTTGGGGACCAGCTTAAATACACAGCACTGATGGAGATGATTGCTTGCACCTGGTCCCAGCTCCACTCGCCGCTCCAATCCTGCTGAGGGACACACCCACACAAACACACTAAGGGGCAGAGTCAGGAGACCTATCAGCACTCCCCCCCCGACGGGCGCCCCCTGGCGCGCGACCCAGACGACCAGGATGCCGACGATGAAAGTCGCGGATGAGCGACCTGCACAACACCTGCCGGGCGGGGACCCAGCTACGCTCCTCCGGCCCATAGCCCTCCCAGTCCACGAGGTACTGGAGACCACGGCCCCGACGCCGCACATCCAGAAGCCTCCGAACAGAGTAGGCGGGATGCCCGTCGACCACAAGGGGGGGAGGAGGGGGCAGCACAGGGGACAAGAAGACACAGGCTTGACCTGGGACACATGGAAGGTAGGGTGAACTCGAAGAGAGGCAGGAAGGTTGAGACGGATCGAACAAGAGTTCACCAGGGCAATGATCTCAAAGGGGCCAATGAAGCGGGGCGCCAGTTTCTTGGACTCCACCTTGAGTGGAAGGGTACGAGAGCTGAGCCAAACCTTCTGGCCAACACTGTAGACAGGCGCAGGAGTGTGACGGCGATTGGCCTGGACCTGCGACCTCGCTGTAGCACGGAGCAGCGCAGCGCGTGCCAACTTCCAGGACCTTGCGCACCTGTGCAGATGGCTCGTGACTGACGGGACGGCGAATCCGCCTCCTGAGAGGGAAATAATGGGGGTTGATAGCCCAAGGAGCACTGAAATGGAGACATGCCCAGGGAGGAATTAGGCAGAGTGTTGTGCGCATACTCGACCCATGCAAGCTGAGCGCTCCAAGTAGCCGGGTTAGCATGGGTCATACAACGAAGGGCAGACTCCAATTGCTGGTTGGCCCGTTCTGCTTGCCCATTTGTCTGTGGATGGTACCCAGAGGACAAGCTCACACCGATTCCCAGACCTGTGCAGAAGTCTCTCCAGACTTGAGAGGTAAATTGGGGGCCCCTGTCGGACACAATATCAGAGGGGATTCCATGCAAACGAAATACATTGTTTATCAGAAGCACAGCAGTCTCTTTCGCTGACGGGAGCTTTGGCAGGGCAAGGAAGTGAGCAGCCTTGGAAAGTCGGTCCACAATGGTAAGGATGACGGTATTACCTTCTGAGGGAGGGAGGCCGGTGACAAAGTCGATGTGCGACCAAGGGCGGCTGAGGATGGGGAGTGGATGGAGTAAACCGGAGGTGGGTTTTGAGGAAGTCTTACTCCGAGCACACACCGTACAGGCCGAGACAAAAGCTCTTGTGTCTTCTTCCATTGAGGGCCACCAGAAGTGCTGTCGGAGGAATGCCAACGTCGGGCGGATTCCAGGGTGACAGGTTAGACGTGACGAATGTCCCCACTCAAGGACCTGGGCACGGACAGAGGCAGGAACAAACATGCGGTCACTGGGCCCCCCATCTTGGTCGGATTGTCCCTGCTGGGCCCTCTTTACTACAGACTCAATCTCCCAGGTGAGTGACGCCACAAAGCAAGTCGGAGACAAGATGGGTTCTGACTCAGACTCCCCGCTATCCGGTGTGAATTGGCGGGACAGTGCATCAGGCTTGACATTTTGGGAACCTGGGCGATCCGACAATGTAAATGCAAATCGGTCGAGGAATAATGCCCACCTTGCCTGCCTTGAGTTCAGGCGTTTAGCTGATCGGATGTATTCAAGGTTTCGATGGTCCGTCCAAACAACGAATGGCTGGTCCGCTCCCTCCAGAAGGTGTCGCCATTCCCCAAGGGCAAGCTTGACCGCCAAAAGTTCCTTGTCTCCAATGCTGTAATTGCGTTCGGCTGGGGATAGCCTCCGCGAAAAGAATGCACAGGGATGCAGCTTACTGTCCGATTCCGCTCGCTGCGATAACACAGCGCCCACACCCACGTCTGAGGCGTCCACCTCAACAATGAATTGCCGGATGGGATCAGGATGGACCAGGATGGGAGCCGAAACAAAACGCCTCTTCAGTTCCTTGAAGGCCATGTCAGTGTCGCTGGACCACCGGAAGGACTTTAGGGAGGATGTGAGGGCCGTGAGTGGGGCGGCCACACGGCTGTAGTTCCTTATGAATCTACGGTAAAAGTTTGCAAAGCCAAGAAAACGCTGCAACTGCTTACGGGAGCAGGGTGTGGGCCAATCGGCTACTGCGGTCACCTTAGCTGGGTCCATTTGAAGCTCCCCCTTGGCTACGACGTACCCCAGAAAGGTTGTCTTGGGGACGTGGAACTCACACTTCTCAGGTTTAACATATAGTTTATTCTCAAGAAGCCTCTGAAGAACTCGCCGCACATGTTGCTCATGTTCAGCCAGGGAACTGGAAAATACAAGAATGTCATCTAGATACACGAACACAAACACACCTATCATGTCCCTCAAGACATCATTAACAAATGCCTGGAAGACTGCAGGGGCATTTGTGAGACCAAACGGCATGACCAGATACTCATAGTGGCCGCGATGGGTGTTGAAGGCGGTCTTCCACTCGTCCCCCTCCTTGATGCAGACCAGGTGGTAGGCTTGGCGAAGGTCAAGCTTGGTGAAGAGAGTAGCACCATGGAGTGGAGTAAAAGCAGAGTCAATAAGGGGTAACGGATATCGTTTTTTTATTGCAATACTGTTAAGTCCTCTGTAGTCCACACAAGGACGCAGTGTCTTGTCCATCTTGTCTACAAAAAAGAAGCCTGCTCCAACAGGCGAAGAAGATGGTCGGATGATTCCTGCAGCCAATGATTCGGATATGTAGTCCTCCATAACTTGTCGTTCCTGCCGAGAGATATTGAACAGTCGGCCACTGGGGAGTGGTGCACCGGGCTTGAGGTTAATGGCGCAATCATATGGTCTGTGTGGAGGCAAAGAAGTGGCACGATGTTTACTGAACACAGGCGCTAGGTCATGATAACAAGTAGGAACGCGAATTAGGTCTGATTGCACTTGTTGATTTGGGCTACTGGCGGTTCCAGCAGCTGACCCCAAACAGTTCTGGTGGCAGAAGTCGCTCCAGGAAGTGATCTTGCCTCTTGGCCAATCAATGTCGGGGTTGTGGATCTTTAGCCAAGCCATACCAAGCACTAAGGGAACTTGTAAATTATCAAATACATAAAAACTGGTGACCTCGAGGTGGTTACCTGACAGTGTGAGGGAGACTGGAACTGTCTCTTGGTTTATGTTAAAGAGTAGCTGTCCGTTGAGGGCCCGGGCTTTAATGGGGGCCGATAGTGGCAGGAGGTCGATGCCCATCTGCTGCACTAGACTGCGGTCTATTAAGTTGTCATCTGCACCGGAATCAATAAGAGCAGAGAGAGGCATTGAGAGATTTTTTCCAACAGAGGGCAGCAGACAGCTGGAAACGACCTGGGGACGGGGAGTCAGAAGACGTCAGACTCACCCTCCATTCCTTGCTGGTGGATGGACCAGACCCTCTCGCGGGTAGCGCGCTGCACTTTGCGACAAAGTGCCCGTTTCTTCCACAGTAGAGGCATAAATTGTCAACGCGTCTACGCATTTGCTCCTCTTCAGTGATTCGAGCACGCCCCAACTACATAGGCTCGCTGTCAACAGCCGGGGGCGGTATGGGGGCTGGAACCGGTGTCTCAAACGAGGAAGCGGAGGACGTGCGTTGACGTGGGAGGGGAAGTTCAGCAGGCGAGGACTGGTATCGCGAACGTTCCCTCTGGCGTTCACGAAGCCGGCAATCTAGTCTGATGGCAAGACTAATAAGTTGATCGAGGCTCGTGGGCTCATCTCTAGAGGCCAGTTCGTCTTTTAGTGTTTCGTTTAGCGCACCCTTGAAGACCTCCTGGAGCGCCTCGTCATTGAAGTGGCTTTCGGCTGCAAGCGTTCTAAAGGTAAATTCGGCCACGCTGCAAGATCCTTGCCGCACTGACATAAGCCGCCGAGCAGCCTCCCTTCCCCGGACTGGGTGATCGAACACCTTCCTCATCTCATGCGTAAAGGAGGAATACGACGCGCAAACTGGGGACTGTCGCTCCAACTCTGCTGTGGCCCATGATAGCGCGGGACCCCGAAGGCAGCCAATGAGATAAGATATTTTTGATTGCTCTGTAGAATAAGACAGGGGTTGCTGGCCAAAAACTAACGAGCATCGCACCAGAAAATCACGGCAGGCGCCCAGGTCGCCATCATACGGGGCCGGTGCAGGTACGAAAGGTTCCTTTAGTGTTTGCGTCGGGGTGTAGGAGGTGGCGGCGTGGGCTGGTTCTGTTCTCGGATCTGCAAGGAGTTCAGTTGTTCCTGGAAGGCAGAAAAGGCTTGTGAGAACTCCCGTACCTGGCTCATTAATAAGGTGATTGCCTGGTCATGCTGGTCCAGGTGGGCTCCTTGCCCAGCTAGCCTCTGGTGGACAGGATCGGTCTCTGCTGGGTCCATGTGGCCAGATCAAGCTGTCACGATTCGGATAGTGGAGGACCCAAATGCAGAGAGAGAGACAATAGGTGAATGGGGTGATGAGGATTTATTAAACAGAAGGCGTTGTTGAAGGTAGCAGTCCAAGGAACGAGTTGCTGATTGACGAGCAAGGCCAGAAGCGGAGGGAGTCTAGGTAGGCAAGCGGCAGGGCACAACAACTGGGGGAAGCAGAGATCAGATAAGTCAAATGCAATAGGCACTATACAAATAACTAGATAGCTAGAAGCACAAACTCTTTACGGAGTGTGTTGATCTAGTGACGAGGTGGAGTTGGGGACCAGCTTAAATACACAGCACTGATGGAGATGATTGCTTGCACCTGGTCCCAGCTCCACTCGCCGCTCCAATCCTGCTGAGGGACACACCCACACAAACACGCTCAAGGGGCAGAGTCAGGAGACTTGACATAATCAGATACTCCCCCATTATCCCCGCTCAAAAAATATATATAATTGACAAGTATACTGGTCAAAGGCAGCGAATGAGTTAACTTTAAGTAAAAGCCATTTTGGACAGTCACGCGATCATCGTGACGTATCGCGTACTATAGATACGCATCGAATAACGTAGCTACCAATGACTACAAAGAGACTTACGAAGAATTATTGCGTCCCACTGCGGACATCAAAGCTGGAATTACACCCTAAAGCAAAGAAGTACTTCTACAAAAGCTGTACAGTCACAGGGGACACAGTAAATTTTTGTGTCCAGCCGAATGTGAAGCTGAAAGTGTGGCCCTATAAGGAGGACGTATTCAGGTGGCCTGTAGAGAGTAGAAGTTAGGGAGCGTCTGCAAATTGCATGTTACAGAGGCTCAAATTACCAGTCATGTCACCATTGACATTGGTCACTCTGGAAACGTAATTTGCAGACGGTCCCTAACCTAGACAGTAAGTAACCATCCAGATGACTTTTACTCTAGGCCAGCAACGTGTGCTAAGCGCGCTTTTAGCCCACATTAGGAGAGGCCACCCACCACGGTCCCACCCCCACACAGAATGACAGGAAACCTGATTATTACTCTGATCAGAATTGGAGCAATATTTGGGATAGAAGACAGCATTTTTCTTGCCCACCGGATGCGTCATCACGATCACGTGACCACGGTATGTTCTTATTTGGATACTTAATTGGTTTAAAAAACAACTCAGGGAATAAGTTGCCAGAGATATTTTCACTTTTTATTCTTTATACACAATGCTTAATCGAATACTGGAATTTTTTTTAGTTTAGTTTAGTTTAAGTTTAAGTTTAGTTTAGTTTAGTTTAGTTTAGTTTAGTCATTTTTTTCCTTTCGGACACATTACAGCTTACATTAATCACATCACATCATTTGCAACATTGACATCCGAAAGAAGGGCTGACGGGTAGAAGCCGAAGCTTATTCGAGACCCGTCCCCATCGACCCATTACTATAACGCATCAATCATATACATTATTTAGAATAGTCATTAATTTTTATCGTTATCCATCCCATACTATCTCAGACACTGCTCGCTTAGTTCATCTTGAATGTCCGTGTGTAGATTGTGGCTAGTCCCAGTCATTTGGAACTGGTGAGTCGGTTCCCAGTAGGGGTGGGAATCTCTGACATGAGGCCGATTCGATATGTATCTCGATACACAGGTTGCGATTCGATTTAAAAACGATTATCTTTCAGAACAGAACGGTTCGATACGGTTCGATTAAGTTTGGGAACGATACAATTTTCGATTCGATACAATTCATTTCAATATTCAAAACTTATAGTGACATTTTTTGCTTGTAGACGTTAATCTTAAAACACCACAAATTTTTACAGTATCTTCAAACGTGCTAAAAAAACAACAACAAAAATGTCTTCTATAGTGTCATATATTGAATCAATTATTTAAATAGACTGCAACAAAGGGCTGGACGTATGACTGAAAAATGTATCAGTTTCAATATTTATTAGTCGTTATTGACAGTTATAATTGTTTGTTTTTTTTCTGTTCAAAACAAGGATCAGGAAAACAAAAGGCTGATAATTTAATTTGAAATATAAATATTTAACCTTTAAAAAGACACCAACACAATTAAACAGAATATGTGCACAGTGTGAAGTAGTTCAGAAACATAAATTTAAGGTCATGAAGTAAACCTACCATCCAGCCAAAAGAAATATGAAGCCACCTTATGGAACAATAAATCTATCAAACACATTTTAAACCATTTAATATACAAAAAAAATATTGCCAAAAGTACGCTTCCCTTTTTATCAACAATTTTAGTTTTTCTTTTGCCATCACATTCATTTTTGGTTAATGTATGACATCTTCTTCTTTTCTTTTTTTTATCTGAGATACTATGATGACCACGGAATCACAGCTGTTTTTTCATGTTGTTTTTTTGTTTTTTTTTCTCGTTCATTTTGAGTTTGATGACGTAATTGCGGGCACGTCTCAGTTCTCCTGTCTGCTGCTCATGCTAGTTGTGTACATTGACAGGGAGCCACAAACTGAGAAATGAGATGCTTGCAGTGTGCTTTTAGCTTAGCTAGTGTGTTGGCTGTGGGACATACCTGTGTAGTTTGGATCCATGCATTGGATCGTCACGGAAGTTATTCTTTTTGGCTCGCGCGCAGTACCAACGCCCGGACATACAAGTGCAGCGAGAGGACTCGATAGCTATGGGCTCCTGCTACCACTGTCTTCAGTTGCATGCTGTCACTCGCGTGACGCACACTATCCCGTGACGTGTCGCGAGTCCGGCGTTGACTGTGGGCGGGCCCCCCAAAAAGGTGTGTGACGTCTTTTCATTATGTTTACAACATCCGGGGAATGAAGCGTCTCTGAGCGCTACTTTGCTAGCTATCTGTAAACACGGAAGTAGCTTGACTAGTGATGCTACTGAAACGGAAACAAAACAAGTAGAGCACGGTGTAGAACTCTTGCTATTGTTATGAAAACCATAAAGCCTCACTCGCAACCGATTCATAGCCACGCGATATCCGGTCCACAGCTTTACAAGCAACGTATCTAAGGATTCGCGGCGGATTTTGTATCGGTTGACGAGTCTGCTACCGATACGGTCGTTTAGCTCCCCTTGACGAACGATGGTTCGGTCGAATCGTTTTTTTGTCCCACCCCTAGTTCCCAGACGACACCAGCAGGCCCACCCCGCCAGGCGAGCAGCCAAGGCAAGCGCAATTCTTCTCTTTCACCAGTAGCGTCTTCGCTGACCTCGGATCAGTTTTCACACATGTTGTGCTTTCCAGAAGAGTAGATCGGCTTGCATTCTGCCCATTGCAATTCAAGCAGTTTCAGCCTCGATTCTGGTCAGGTAGCACCACTGGTTGATAGCACGTTGTAGATCTGATGACTCCTGTGCGCTGCCCAGCCTAGCTCACCCAGCAGAGCGGCCCACGCCAGCCGCATTCCAGGAACCAGACCACCAACCCCATTTTGCATATTGACAGCAGTTTCATCGTAGCCACAATACAGCCTTATCATGTAGCCTTGACTGTTACAACAAATGTCCAAACGGATTTCGAGCCAGACAATATTTAGATTCAAACGGTAACAGCAATATATGTTATCAATGCAGGTGTATAAACAAGAGTTAGCCTTGGCAAAGTCAGCAAGTAATCATATGCAACTCCAGCTTTGGGTAATTAGTGATGTTGTTGTTGTGATATTGTCAATTACTGTTGTCTCTCAAGCGCTGCCAATTCCTCAGCTCCTTTCACGATTCGTGTTTTTAGTTGACCAGAGTTATCTTTAGTTTGAATAAAAATTCGGCAGTCTTTTGTCCACGTGCTTTCGATAAGTCCATTCTTTCTCATTTGTCGTGCCTTTTTGGCGATGTCAGCATTTCGTTTGGTGAGGTTTTCGTTGACGTAGACATGTTTCCCACGAAGCTTGTGACGGTCTCTCAGAAGAGCAATCTTTTTCTTTCTGTCAACAAACCGGATCAGAACTGCCGGTGGTCGTGTCCCTCCAGTTGGAAGCGAAAAGCACATCTGAATGTGCGCAGGATCAACAGTTAATCCCAAATCTCTGAGTTGAAGTGTCACTTGCTGTTCCACAGTCTCGTTCCCTGAAGATTGGTCAGAATCTTCCGTGCTTGTGCTAGCTGCAGCTCTCAAAGGGCCACGGCGCGGCTTGATCTTGATACCGGTGACTATCACATCGTTGATACGAAGATTTCAAATCATCCAGTTTTTGTTCCAAGGCAACAATGTGTCGATCTTTTTCCTGTGTCTCTGTCTTCAATTGCTTTATTTCCTGAAGAAGTGGCTCAATGCTCTTCTTCATTTCAAGTAATTCGGCAACCATTCCACTGAGTTTTTTAAGAGAAGATTTTATCTCCTCATTCTCGTCAGCTCTTTTTCCGCCAGGCATTCTGCAACAATGTAGTTAAAAATCCCAATGCAAAAATCAACAAGTAGTTAGATTCACGAGCGAGTGCAGGAGCAAGTACTGATGCGTCCTTCCTCAACAGATGCATCCTTGAATGTGCAACATAAAAAATTGTCAAAATGAGTTATTCGTGGTGTTATTTTAAACTAAATTATCATTTTGTAAGTGATTATGTGTATAATTTCCCCGTGTGTGTACATCTGTCGCTCACAAAATAACCACATTGTGCATTGTGTTCACAGTAGTAGCACAACTGCCCCATTTCTATTGCTTTAATTCAGAAATAACGGAACAATCCCCTCAGCATGTGCCAGAGATGTGGAGGCGTTTGTGAGGATGAGATTAGAAAGGGATCGGGGAAAAAAAACTTAATTCCTTCATTTTCTACTGTTTGTAAAATCCTGTATATAGAACAGTAAACCAGGAAGAAAACAAGTAAAGAATTGTCTTTGTGTAAATGTGCGTGAATGTGAAGATGTGTGGGAGTGTGTAATGAATTAACATGCAACATGTATGCTGTAGGAAAAAACTGTATTGACGTATGTCAACACGAGGCTTAATGTTTAGATTTTTTATTTTATTTGTTTATTTATTTATTTTTTGCCAGTGGCATTTTCCCCTACCTGAAATCTATCTAATGTGAGATCACAAACCCCTCTTCCCTGCATGTTTAAATTTTCATTTTAACCAACACACTTGCCCGCTAAACCATAATGTGAGTTAGGCCCCCAACAAATATATTAGTGGGGGTGTGCGTGTGCGTGTGCGTGTGTGTGCAATGCAATGGCTTTATGTGTGTTGGCTGCAGCATGAGCACCTTTTTTTTCCGTAGAATCTTGATTCCAACTTTTACTTTCTGTGTTGATGTGATATCTAGTGAGTCACCAAAACAGTACACAAATGAGTCACAAATGGAGGAGAATCCACAGGGAGAAAGCCACAAATGATTAAAATCAGAGTGTAATCAAAGCCATCGACAGTGAGTTTAATCATGACTTGTTTGCTTGCTCAGTAATTCTAAATGCTTATGCTAAAGCTAAGGGAAGGAAATATACATCAATTTGTAAACACAAATTTAAAGACACAAATTGGGTAGTGAAAAAAAAATTGCACAATGCTGGCTGACCACTAAAGGCAGTCACACACCTTTGTACTTCTATTTCAAACTTTCTGATCCTTCAGCTCGGAAAAGCCACACCTCTCATTTCATCCAAGTGTCAAGTTCATGATGATTAGACTGACTTAGATGATTAGATAAGTAATGCTTTGAATCTTAGACTTTACAATAGTAGTGTGAAGGGGCAGAGGGGATGTTCAACCTGGTATTTGTATTCATCCATCCATCTTCTAGTATATCACTTATCCTTTTTAGGGTTACTGGGAGCTGGAGTCTTTCTCAGCTGACTTTGGGTAAAAGGTGGACGACACGGTAGGTTGGTCACTAGCCAATCACAGGCTTAGGCCATATATAGGGAATGACAAACATGCAAATTCAAATCCACGCAATTGCTGAATGGGAATTGAACACACGCTGCCTGCACCAAGTCAGCACCACTCCCCGCATCAGAGACTACTGAAACACAATAAGCAAAGAATGCCACGCCGGGACAAAAAATCTGTTTGGCAAGTAATTAATTTTGCTGCTGTCAATACTGGTGTCATGGTTAGCTTTTATTGTTCCAGCAATGCATCATAACATAAATTAAATTCATTATGCTTATTGCACACTCACTCGTCAGTTTGTTTTTTTTGCAAAACTGTCAAGAGTGCCAGGTTTCAATAGACTTCCAGGATTAAATCCAGCTAAACACACGGTATACGAGCCTTATGTAGAGGGATAAAGAAATATTTTGGTTGGCAGACCAAGCTGCACAGGCTCATGTCATCAAAATGTAAACCAAGATAGCAGCTTAAGGTGAAAAAAGAGCCCCACTCATCCAGAACCAGTAAATCTGTCATTTTTCAGTTTTGTTTGGGTTGGGTTTTGTTTTATTTTGGTGAGAGTATTGGTTGTCTGGTGTTTTTGTGTGTTTTTCCCCTGTCTCGTTTGTCTGAGTAGGTCCACCTGTGTGTTGCTAATTGGTTCCCTCTGCCTGCTGTGTGTCCCAGGTGTGTCCTGTTAGTGTCTCGTTAGTGTTTGTTCACGCAGTGTGGGAGCCTTGTGTTTTCTTGTCCTGGCCAGTGTGCTAAGCTGTCCTGCAAGTTGCTCTATGTTTGTTCCAGTTTCCCTACGTTTGGTTAAGTTTTCTACTCCCGTCACGCCATGTCATCTCCACGCCTTTAAGTCAACTCAGTTCCCCACGTCAGGTCAAGATCTCCCCACGTCAGGTCAAGATCTCCCCACGTCAGGTCAAGATCTCCCCACGTCAGGTCAAGTTCTCCCCACGTCATGCCAAGTCCTCTCCACGTCTTGCCTAGTCATCGCCACGTCTACTCCAGTCCCCTCGTCAACTAGTCATTTCCACATTATGCGAAGTCTCTTCCTCGTCAACCCAAGTCACGTCATGCTAAGTCATCTTCACGTCTTGCCAAGTCTTCTCCACGACAACCCTAGTCACGTCATGCCACGTCAGTCCATGTTCCATCCAGTCCTCGATGCAATAAATAAAGCTATATATTGTCCTTCCCGTTTGTCTTCCTGTTATGCTTCTCCGCTTTTGGGTCCCACCACATCCACATCATGACAAAATCTGTATTAGTAAGAGATTATGACAATAGTTGTTATTAGCAGCAGCAGCAACTAGGGCTCTATGACTCGAGTGGGGACACGGCACATTTTTTTGTTGTTGTCTCGGACTGCTATTGGACTCGCAAAATGTTTTTAACGCCTCGACCGAATCCAACTGTGTTTTTATTCCTGAGAATGAACATCCTCCATCAAAATAAACATGATTCCAGATGAACATTCCAGATGATCAAAACAGACCGGCATTGACATTACCTGTTAATTACGGGCAACTAACTGACCATGGCTGCTGGGCAGCAAGCCATCTGATTGGTTAACCTGACCGCGAACACCAAAGCACAGTCTTTTGCTTTCTGTCATGTCAGCCAACAGTGGAATTATGAAATTTCATGTTACCAACCATCGAAAACTGTGTCAAAAGAAAAAAAAAAAAAGAGACAAAAAAAAAAAATCACACTTAATATGTAATTCAAATGTACTGCAGAGCTGGGCACTTCCGTCTCCCGTCACTGACAATGCCCACATTTAGTCGAGTGCTTCCGTTTATTTGGTGAATGCTTTATTATGTAAATCCTTGAAAAAAAATGTACGGAGTGAGAGGGACCATCTACTCACCCCGATTGATGTAAACGTGCTTCAATCAGTGCTCAGTCTATGTACTTATTCGAGGCTTTGTGTCATTGTGCACTCACCGAAAGCTGGGCGAAAGTGCCCAGCCGTTCTGGTCAGCTACGCAAACTACATCACCAACTGCTAGGTTCTGTTCCTTTGTCTTACATTTATTTCACACAGCGAGGTTCGGACCAGCAACTTGGCACATTTTTTTTTTTTGTCAAAAATGTATCGCTTACTGCCGGATTGAACTGGAGCCTATTTTATGGATGCTCTCAAACTGGAAACTACCAAAATCTCAGTGATAAATGGCTCCTCTAGAAGAAGTGTATTAGGTCTAATGTACTCTACGCTGTCTTCTCAGCTCTGCACCCTTTATATCTTGTATCATTAGGTCTTTCATTAGCAAGGTTGTTTTCTAAAAAGAGAAGTATTTGGAATTCTTCCCAGGTGAAAACTCCTCCCAAAGTTTGATGAAAGCTTTCATCACAACTTTAGCTGGCACATTCTGTATCTGCTGCGATTTTGGTATGTCCCCAAGATCAGACCACCACTTTTGTGGAGGTCCACGCAGTGAAGTGAATCTTTTGGAAGCCAAAAGAAAAAAAAAATTGACATGATTGATTGGGGAGAACATAAGAGTTAGTGGCTGTTGAAGCCAAACAGCAAATGATAATTCCCCACACTTTGTTTAGTTCTTTCCTTCACTCGGTTCACTTCTTCCTTCTCTTCCTCCATCTCCTCCTAACATACACACCAAGATACATTGAAATGTATATTTAGGGTTTTGACGCTCTCATCACTTGATTTGTTGGCAGACATTAGCTTTATTTTATTTTTTTTCCTGAAGTCTTTCTATCTGTGTACGATCTGCTGATCTGGTGTTTGGAATGATTGCATTGTTTTCAGTTGAAAGGGAAAGGTCTTCCAATGCATCTTCTTGATCTTCTTGATCTTATTGATACTAATGTGTCATATTTCCCTATTTCCCATTTTTAGTAACATCTCCAACTGATTTATTTCAGACCAATCTTCCACTGGCCATTCAAAAAAATATATTGTCCATTTTGCCATATACAATCCTCTTTTAAATCTTTGGACTGATTGCTCTTGTAATGATATTGACAATGATAAGCTCACCAGTGATCAACTTTTAGTCTTCTATTTTTCAAACTTTGTGCATTTCACATACTCTGTTGGCCAAAAAGATTTGGTAACCAAAGCTGACTCTCTGAATGTCTCCTAGGGCAGTTTCATTGTCAACAAGATGAGATATGCGCTGAATCTTCAGTCCAAATTTGCTCATTGAGTCTGGTGGTCGTAAATATTACCCGACAAATGTCCTATTAGATTCAACTAATCTCACTTAAACCCACCCATCTCTAATAGCATAATGTATAAGCCCAACATGTTTTGTCACAGCTGTAGCGATAATTGGGTCGTCTTTTGGACGAATTAATAATCTGGACGTTACAGAGGTAAATTGTAGTTACCTCGATAACCTCTGGGGCACCACGTTGAATTTGCTTGTTAACAGGAGCAAACAACGACCAAAATCCTTCTTTCATCAGTCATTGATAATCTAAAGTCGCCACACTCGATATTCAGTGGTTCGTTGTACTAACAAAAGAATAATAATCCACTCGGAAACACAGATGACTTAGGCGGAATACAGTTCATAAAACATGCATTTATTCACGATTGCTACACTACAGAATCAACATACTGCCTAACTATTCTACCGTCAGAAGAAAAGAAATAAAATAAAGCGAATGAAAATAAGGAAGGAATGCGAATGAATAAAGAAACAGGGAAAAGAGAAAATTTGACCTGCCAGATTTGTGAGGTTTCAAACGTAAGTGGCACACAGTGGATACGCCGAGGTAGAAATCAAGCGCACTTACGAGCCTTAGAGTTGCGTAGCAACAAACAGAAGTGGCGGCCTTTTTGACAAGGGGGAAAAAAATAGTCAATGTTCGTTGAAAAAGGCAAGAAAAAAAATAAAAAGAAAAATTATTCCACAGGTGAGCACGGGGAAGCCGCAAAGGGGCCTGGCGTCGTTGCGCGGCTCGTGCCTTGATTGGTCGGCGATCCGGCGAGGTTGATCCTCGCCGAGGTTGGTTCTGCTGGGCAGCTGTCCGAGCTCAGGTGTTGCAGCTCGGTCAGTACGCGCCTGCGTACGGGGAAGGCCAGCCGTTGGAGGTGAGCTAGCACCGCGGCGGGGCACCACCGACTAGCAGTTGAGGTGCTGAGCGGCTGAGGTGCGCAACCTTGAGTCCGGGGTACGTTGCAAGTGTACCCCGGGGCCGCGAAGGTCGGGCGGGTAAGCACCGATAGTGGAACAAAAAAAAAATAAACAAAAAAACAAAAGAGTCTTTAGTCAGCGTTGCAGTTTGCACTTGCTTTGGCGTGGCGTGGCGCGAGGATCCGATCTCGTTAACGGATCCTGCCAGGAAAGAAAAAGCCACGTGGTTTGCAAGTTTCTTAGACAAAGGGTTCGAGCAGCCTGGCTGGCCCACTTGCAAGTCGGGCCAGAGTTTTTGGAAGAGGCTTGTGAGAGCCGGAACAGGGCAAGAGAGCAGGAGGGCAAAGAAGAGTGGGCAAAAAAAAAAAGAGAGGGGCAGTGGTCTGCTCGTGTTTTTATAGTCTCTGGGTGGGGCGAGCAGGTGAAGGCACACCCTTCTGTTCGCTCGCGCAGACTCTCAGAGGAAAATTATTAAAAAGATTAATAATTTGGCATTAAATTTGGTCAGTCTGGCAAATCAGTTTTCCCACACAACCCGTTTAACACACATTGTAATTAATGCATCATAAACTAACTTGTGAGATAACTTCTACTTGTCTAATCTGACTGAACTGAGAGACATTGATTATCTTTCATTCTTTATGGAGTACACATGAAATAGGATGTTCATACACACAAAGATATAACATGAATCATTCGTAGTTCAGTTGTCTGTCAAGAATTATCATGATATAAATGTGTAAAATGCGGTTACTTATGTGAATTGTCACTAAGGATAGTTCCAAGTTTCGCCACTTGGAGGTGTTGTTGCTCCATCTAGACGTTCCAGGAAGGGCGAGGCGCCAGAGTATCCTTTTGTGATTGATAAGAAGTCATGAACA
This sequence comes from Festucalex cinctus, assembly GCF_051991245.1. Taxonomy (NCBI): domain Eukaryota; kingdom Metazoa; phylum Chordata; class Actinopteri; order Syngnathiformes; family Syngnathidae; genus Festucalex; species Festucalex cinctus. The sequence continues at coordinate 24,386,933 of NC_135423.1, read as the reverse complement.
TTCCTTTGATCGGTCATTTGTGTATTCCAAACCATTGGAGCCATTTGTTCGGGCTCCGAGCAGACTGCTGGAAATACACTCCTTTGGCAGACGCATAAATTCCTTTGTCACCTGGTCAGCGGCTTCAAAAGAGTTTTGTTGGTGGCAAGGACCACCTGTAGAGCTGACCAGGCTGGATCCTGTCTGGGCATTGGCATATTCATGCACTGCAGAGAATTTGCTTCAAGAGAAGCAAACTAAAAAAAAATTAGAGGGTGGAATGGACCTAGGCAATAGTTGTTACAGACCCCCCTTCGTCAAGCGGGATGAATCTTCAGGATGTCCAGGTTGGCGGGTCCAGATGATGCGTGGCCAGGGTCCAGGCCACGGTCAGACGGCCGGAGTCCCACTCACGCTCTGCTGCAACACTCAAGACATACCACTGGTGCCACTTTTCCCTAACCTCTGCCTGGTTATGTGTATGCAGGGTACGTCTGTGTGTTTTCAATGTGTCTCTATGTGTATTCAGTTAACAGTGTGTCTAACTTGGTACTGTGTCAGCTAACTGAGGGACTCGGGTCCCAAAACAGGCGCGGGCCTGGGAAAGACGCAAGACGCGAAATTCCAAACAAAAGAAAAGGAAAAAAACTTTTCCTAAGGCTATAAGGCTAGTATCATATTATGAGTAACTAGGGGAAACGAACAGCAAATTAAAGAAAAGAGAGAGAGAACGAGAAAAGAGGCTGTCGCCTTCTAAAACTCAAAAACCCGGGACTATACTCAGGCCATAACTCTCTTATAAAGACGGGGAGGTTGTCTCAGGCACCTGCGTGTCGGTGCAAATCTCCACCCCTGGGGGTGTTCGTCAAAAAAAAAAAGTCTTAGGTCGGTTAGCGCGACACTATCGTTGCTAGGTACTTAGCTATCGCGTCTTCCTATGGCGTAATTAAACACCCAAAAAGTCGTGCGTTATCCAAGAATAACTGAAGGGAAAAGGGAAAGAAAGGGAGGAGGGGAGAAAAGGGAGCAAAAGGAAGGAAAAAAAAAAAAATCAGAGTATCCTTGGCAGTTGCGCTAGACTAAGGGAAGGAAGGCAAAGGGGCTTAGTTAGATTAGCTAGACTCACTAACGCTTTAAAAAGAGTACTCTGACCTGCTTTTGAAGGCCTTAAGTACGGGGGAGCTTTTCATGGCTAGCAAAAACTGATTTCACGCAGCATACCATTCATAAGTATCATAACACCTTGAGTGTACATAATCTTTTGAATTTGAGTTGCAAATCATTTTGTAGTTGTCTAGTCTAGTTCTGCATAATGCTATCGGTGTTACAGCTAGGACCGTATCCTTAAGTGTTGCACCAAGCGTCTGCAAATAAAGTAGAGAAACACAGTATGCTAACTTCTCGCAATCATTCGTAAGCAATCCTGGTTATTCAATCAAGGCAATTTCGCTGCAAGTCCGGGTTCAACCGTTTCTGGCCAACTCACCACAGCGGTCATGCACAACATCAGGGTCGTCATCATATCACACCATCCTCTAGCAACCAACAAAGACAAGCGGATTAGCGTCGCTCAGTATGGTATCACTTAGGGGTTCGGTAGGTGCAGCGGGGTGTTGACCCCCCTTTTGCACGTCTGATACTCAGCTAGGTCGGTCGACGGAGTTTGGCGCGTCTGTCGAGGGTGTCGGTTGGGCCGCTGACTCGGAGTCAGCTGGTGACCCCCCTTTGTCAGTTTCGCGCGTATGCTGGTCCCGAGATTCGCTCGATCGCGTTCCCAGACGTTCAAAACCGCAGTGACTTTTGATCTGATTTCGGTGGACCCATCTCAGTTGGTCCCCCTGACGTCCTTTATTCATCCTAATTTGATAGGCGACGGGTGACAGTTTGTCGACGATTTCGTATGGTCCTGACCACCGGGGAAGAAATTTTCGGGCGATGCCCCTCTGGGCACGCGGAGTATTAGCATTTGGTTGCGCGAACAAGTAATACCATACTCGATCACCTATTTCAAACTCGGTTTGTGAGGCTTTCCTATCGTAGTAGGTTTTCTGACCTTCTGCACTTTGCTTAAGCCGTTGTTGGGCAAATGCAAACGTGGCTCGGAGGTGGGCTTGCAAGTCCTCCACGTACTGGGAGGCCGTGTATGCCGTGGCTAGGTTTGTTTCGCCTGGCTGGTACATCAGGTGCAGGGGGAGCGTCATTCGCCGTCCGGTCATCATTTCAAAAGGGGCCACCCCTGTGGATTCGTGAGGGGTGGCTCGAATTGCCATGAGGATCAGTGGGAGTCGGGTGTCCCAGTCCCGATGGTTGGAAACAACAAACTTTTTCAGCAAATTTACCACGGTGCGATTAGTCCGCTCCACCTGTCCTGATGACTGCGGGTGATGGCTAATATGCAACTGGGCCTTGATTCCGAGCATTTGCCAAAGTTGTTGCATCACCTCGGCTGTGAAGTGGGTTCCCCTGTCTGAGTTAACCCGTGAGGGCAACCCAAAACGGGAGAACACGTGGTTCATCAGCAGGCATGCAGTGGTGTGTGCGGTGTCGTTTGGAGCAGGCAGGCATTCTACCCACTTGGTGAACGCGCAAACTACTGTAAGAAAGTATTTGTTCCCTCTCAGAGATCTGACCAGTGGTCCCACCCAATCAATTTGGAGATCAGACCATGGGAAGTTGACTCCTTTCTGTTGGAGTGGTGCTCGGTGACTCGGGTTTGCTGGCTGAAACTGGCAGCAAACCAGGCATCCTTTGATGTAGGTTGCTACATCATTATGCATGCGCGGCCAGTATGCCACCTGTTGTAGTGCGGTGACAGTGGCCTTGAATCCGCGGTGGCCTGCATAAGGCGCGTCGTGGGCGTATGTTAGCAAGACCCCCCTTTGGCTCCGTGGAACCACCAACCTCAGGGCAGGCGGAGACGCGGAGTCATAAACCAGAAGGCCTTTAACGAGACGCAGCCTTTGCAGCACGGAGAGCAAGTCTTTGAGGTCGCTGTCGTCACTCAACGCGTCAGGCGACACGGGGTTGGCGACAGGATCAGAAAGGTGCTGAATTATTTTGAAAAGCGCGGGGTCGCCGGCCTGTTGGGCGACCAAGTCGGAGGTTCGGACGGGCGGTACGCACGCCACGGGCCCCGTAGGGGTCCGTGTGGGGGCGTCGCGAGACTCAGCGGCGGCCGCAGCGCGGCGGCGCGTGAGAACGTGGACCTCCAGGGTGGGCTGGGTGGGCAGCCAAGCTGTATCAAATGTCCAAGGAGTCCCGTTGAGGGCCCCTTGTTTGGCTAACGTGTCCGTTAGGTCGTTAAAATGTTTGTCAGGTCCTGGGACTTTTGAGTGTCCCCGGACCTTTTTCCAATAGACATGCATATCATTGGAGGAAACCAAATGGTCGCATGTCAAAATGAGGTCGCGGTGTTTAACGGGTTTCTTCGCTGACGTAAGGAAACCATTACGACGCCACACCGGTAGATGACAGGTGAAGGCGAGGCGGGCATAGTTTGAGTCAGTGCAGATAACCAGCACCGTGACACCGTGTTCAACTGCTAATTTGAGTGTAATCAGGATGCCAGCGATTTCCGCATATTGAGAAGAGTGGGGGCCCAATTGGAATAGCAGTGGTTTGCACGGTGTGTCGTCGACCCAAGCGATGCCCACCCCAGCCTGCAGCTGGGTTTGGTGGTGGTAAGAGCAGCCATCCACGTAAGCTGTAGGCATGTCTTTGCAGACATGTTCCTCAAAATAGCGGTGACGCGTGAATTCCGGCATCGGTGCCACGGCGACGTCTGTCGGCGGGGTCGGGGAAGTTGACACACAGTTCTGGCAAATCGCTAGATCGGTACCCAGCGGTAACTTTGCGTTTTTCGCGTACCGGACTCGAACATCGTAACTTTGTAACGCCATAAGCCAGCCGGCAATGCGCGCGTTCGTTACGACACCGTCTCGAATGCGTTGGTTGTTAAGAAAAGTAACCGGATGATGGTTAGTATCAATCGTTACTTTTTGGCATCCAATGTAGTTTGAGAAATGTTTAATTGCCCATACTGTGGAAAGCAGGGCTTTTTCGCAGTCGGAGTATTTCAACTCGGGGCCGTTCAACGTTTTACTGGCGTACGCCACGACGCGTTTATCCTGGTCGTACATTTGGTATAGACCCGCACTCAAACAATGGTCGGAGAATCCTGCTTCCAAGAAAAATTCCTTGTTGCTATCGGGGTACGCGAGACAGGGGGCGGAGCCCAGCTTTTGTTTTAGCATATTCATCGCGTTGTTTTGTTCGTCACCCCAATCGAAGGGTGTATCTTTCTTCAGCAGGTTAGTCAGAGGGCGTGCTATGTCAGCAAAATGTTCAATGAACTGGCGCGAATAGTTGCACACGCCAAGGAAGCTGCGCAGTTTTGACACATCGGTGGGGGTTTTGATGTCAAGAAGGCCTTGAATACGGCTGGATTGTGGTTCAATCCCGTTAGGCCCAACCAAGATCCCCACGTAGTTGACCTTCGTGCGACACCACTGGCCTTTCAGGAGGGACAGTTTGGCGCCTGCAGAAGACAGCTGTCCAAGAACGTGGTCGATTTCCATCAAGTGGTCATCCAAAGAGGAGCTCCTCATCATAATGTCATCGACATAAATGAGGTTGCCCCTGGCGGCGGCGTCAGGGCACGCCTTGTTGAGGAAGATGTTGAATTCGGCTGGCGAGTTGGCGTAGCCGAAAGGACACCGGTTGAAAGTGTACTGTTTGTTGCCAAAGGTGAATGCCAACTTGTATTGATCCCTGGGGTCTACTGGGATCGTCCAGAACCCCGAAGCCACATCGATGGTGGTGAAGAATTTGGCGTCTCGAACCTTGGGAAGTTCCTGTTCAAGTTGTGTCATGGGCCATCGCGAAAGAGGAACCTGTTGGTTCAGCTTGCGATAGTCAATGGTTGGTCTCCATGTGCCGTTTGGCTTCAAGACTGGCCACAATGGAGCCGAATAGGTGCTGTTACAGGGGCGAATGATGCCCTTTTCCAGCATGGCGTCGATAGTCTTCTGTACTGGTTCGTAAGAAGCTATCGGAATCTTGTACTGGCGCACGAAAGTTGGAGGAGCGCCGGGCTGAGTCGGGATGCGGACTACATGTAGTGCCGTCAACCCGCAATCCAAGGAGTCCTTGGCAAAAGACGGTGTGTATTTGGTTAACACGGTGCGCAACCGTTCGCGGTCCTGTTCGGACCGGAGCGCGTCGGCGCGGTGCAGAACTTCTTGGAGGTGCTCCTCGAACTCTGGGTACGGTTGAAGATCCCCATTTGGAGTCGTGGTTGGTTGAGGTTCCTCTGGGTTTCCAGAGGGAATGCTAGAGGGCGTTGGAGGCAACGCACTCAAGGCATAAATCACCAGTTGTTGGTCTGTCCCCAGGTCCACCCGGACGATGTCTTCATCGTTGGTGGGACCGGCAGGGTTGACCGTAACAAGCTGAGATGGCCTGGTGAGTCTTCGGCCACCGGGGTCTTCAGTCAAGAACAAGTCAGATGGGATGTGTCCAACCACAGGCACCGTTAGAGTGAAGTCGTGGAAGTCGGAACGGATGAGCAGGCCCAGACGGGTCGCTTTTGGTATGCGAACGTCGTACGAAAGGGGGTTGTGAACCAAGATCAGAGTGGTGAGGGAGGCGTCCACGATGGGCGTGGCCTCCAAGAGTAACGACAGGTTCATGAACTCCGAAGAAGGTTGGAAGAAAGCGGAGCGAGCATTCAAGACCTGGTTAGCTCGTGTCACCAAGCGAACCGGAATGTTGATCGTGGTCGCCGGAGCGATCACTTCATCCTCATTTAAGACTTCGCAAGCATCTGGGACGGTCTGTCCGGACTTCATGTTTGGAAGACTGGGAACACAAGCTAGAGGTTCCGAGTTGGTGAGGGACCACAGCACGTTGTTGATGGTGTCCACCTGGACGGCAAGACGAACAAGCAAATCTGCACCCACGAAAAGGGTGTGAGGCGCATCCGGGACAACCAAGAAGTAGTGGGTCAGTGAGTGTTGCTTCCACTGAAGGTTTAAAGCGCACACGCCCACTGCGGTTATTGTGAGAGGAGGTTCCGTGTTCAACGGAAACCGGCAAGACTTGGAGACGAAAAGAATGTTTGGGTCAAGATCTCGCAAGTTGTCAGCGAATGCTGCAGAAATGGCTGATTTGTCAGCCCACAAGGCGAGGACGGCGTCAAGAACAGGTGCACCTTGCACGTGGACACCTCCGATGATGCGCGGGGCGTACCCTGCATCAGGCGGGGGTGGGTCAAGGTCACAAAGAAAGGTGTCGTGGCTTCTCAGCCGGTCCTTTGTCGGGGACGCGAGGGGTCCTGCCTTGGACTGTGTCGTGTCCCAGCTCCCTGTGGGGGCGTCTGCTTCCCCGTGGGGTGGCTGCGCCCGAGTCACAGTGCAGAGCTGAGCCTGGTCAGGGCCCGAAGGAAATGTCGGCAGGGCCTGCCGCACCTGGGCCCAAATCTGGAGTCTCTGGTAGTCTATGATGGGTTGGAAGCGGAACAACAGGTCTTGGCCAATAAGAAGGGGGACTGACTCAATGGGTCCCACATAGAGTGGATGAATGAATTCCATGGGGCCAATGGACCAGTGTACCATCGCGACAGATTCCAGCTTTGTGTTAGTAGGTGAGAAAGCGCTAACGGTGAGTGGGCACCGCCGTAGGCGGAGCGGTCGACTGTTAGCTTGTGACGCGGAGCGGAGTTGTTCGAACACCGTGTTGGACATCACCGTGATGTCTGCGGCGGGATCTACAAGGGCTTCGTAGGTTAGAGCTCGCTCCAGGGTGACGCTCAGATAGAATTTACGAGCTATCCCCCTGGTGGTGAGATCACCTAAAAGCTGTTGGAACGGTCTCACGTCATCGGTTGATCGCGATACATGCGGGTCTGCTGTATTTGGATCAGCCTGCAGTACCAATATTGTTGAGTCAGAAGGCAGTTTAGTCGGTGTCTGAGTGTCGGCTACTGGAGGCCCCTCTGGTGACCTCTGTTGGTGGGTCACTTCAGTGGGCATCCGGCCGTCGGTTAGTCATAAAGGCGGGTCTTTTGACGAGTCTTTTGACAATTTCAGGAGTGCCTTCCATATGCCGTCGGCAACTGCGTTGTGGTCAGTCTCGGAGTCGGCTTGGCGGTTCCGGGACTCACGGTAGGAATCGGTTGCTGGCGCGCGTTCGACTTTATCACGTTTTGGATGATAGCGCGAATCGGGCTTACCTTTAGCAAATTTGGAGCGCCGGCGGTCGTCAGCTTGCTTTTCTCCGTCCGATTTCTCGTCACGCGAGTAGTCGGTTTTGGAGCGCGGTTTCCGGTTTCGCGGGGCGCGGGACTGTTTTGACTTTTTTGACTTAGTCTGGTCTTCCCTCGGAGCAAAGGAGCAAGCTCCCTCCAGCTCTGAAGGAGGACCCACGTCCACTTTATAAATTCCTGCGTCGCCTACCTTGGGGGCGGATAATTTTAGCTTTGCATAGCCCCTAGCTGCTAAGTCACGTAGCTGCGAGCTATTCAGTGTCTCAGGACACAAAGCCAGTCCCAAATAGTGGTTAAGGTTTTGTTGGAGGTTTCGGACAAACAATGTTTTAAAACCAGGATCTTCCTCCATGTTGGGCTCGTTGCGAGTCCCAAAATAGGCATCGCGAAGACGACTATAGAAAGCCTGAGGAGCCTCCTGCTTTCCCTGTTTGACGAACATGGCGACTTCCATGCCCGACAACCCAGGAGAACCGTCAAACTCGCGTGAGATGGCTTGGTGCAGTGCCAAGGGGTCAGACAACACATCAGCGGGCTGCCGTTCCAGCAGTCTGTTGACTGCTCGGCTGGACGTCATTTTGATCAAGTACAACTTATCTTCCACGGTTGCCATTGGGAACCGCTGGAGATGATAGTTGATGTCTTTCAAGTACTCTGTTGTGTTGTGGGACCCCCCTGGTTTCGGTTCGAATTTGGTTATATTTCGAGCCAGCTTGTCCAAATCTTTCCAGGCCACGCCCATTTGTCCCTCCAACGGGGGAGTCGACATGGGTCCACGTTGGAAACTGTCATCACCTGATGGCCCGAAAGCGTGTGGGGAGGCGGCCATTGGAGGTGCCAGGCCTAAAGCGGCGGTGGTCACTGGCGGCGTCCTCCAGGCGGTTCCGGACTCAGGTGGCAGTTTGAGCTGTGGTGCTGTGGCTCTGGGATCAGGAGGTCTGTGTGGGGGTGGAGCTCCCGGCCGGGAGGCTCCTCGGGAGACCTCATGCAACTGCTGCGCGCGTTGCAACTCATGTTTAATATGAGCTAACTCTGCCTCATATTCCTGCTGGCATTGTCGGAGGCGGGTAACCTCGGCTTCAGTCAATGCTAATTTAGTTCGCAGGTCATATGAGCGGTCCACTTCGGCATTACGTTCCTCCCTAAAGGTCTGTACCTGAACTTGGAGGCGCTTCACTTCATCGGTTGACTGAGCTAGCGACGAACTAACCCGAAAGTAATTAGCTTCTGCTAGCCGAAGTTGGTCTTTTGACGGTCGTTCAGTCAAGTCAGTCACCTCTGCTTTTAGTTTGTGAATTTCATTTGCCGCGGATCTCAGCAGTTTTTCTTGCTCTCGATTTGTCTCTTCGACGGTCGCGAGAGCTTGGGTTAACTCACCAATCTTTTGATGGGAGTCGGGAGTGAAAGCAGACTCATCTGCATCACTGCCCAGATTTTCGGCTAGCGCCGCATCTGCGCGGGCTTCTGCCTCATCCAGCTGCGCTTTAACGTCATCCAGCTGGGTCTCCATGACCTCCACTCGGTCGTGGGCGGCTTCAAGCTGTGCCGTGGCATCACGGCTCTGCTGTTGTGCCATGTCAAGTTGGTGTTTCACTTGACAGTCCTCGGCATCGCTCAGCTTCAAGTGTGCGGCAAGGTTCAAAGTCAGACATCCGAGCATTCGAATGAGTGACTTGTCCTTTGGGGCTTTGGTCTCAGCGTCACTCATGAGCTGCGCGAGGTTATCATTTAGCGTATTGACATCCGCATCCCTAATAGACTCAGCGTATCCAGGTAAGAAGTCCTTGGTCAGCTTCTGCACCAGTTGAGCCAAGGTATCTAGGTTCTCACAGGGGCTGGGAGTCTCTCGGAGTGATGCCATATTGTCAATAGCTTTTTAAACGATCACACTTGTACTAGCGTTTAATAGTTAGTTAATCAGCGTACGCAGTTAGCTAACTACCGCTATCAAGTATTATCGTCAACAATACACACTGGGTTCAAATTATCAAAAGGGGAATTGCCACAAAAGCAAAAGATTTGTAGTGGGCTATGCAACCCACAGCTTACACTATAGTTGGGAGAAATCAATTCCAGTTATCAAAACAAACAAAAACAAACGGCAACAAAAAAATAAAATAATAAATAAAGCAAAATAAAATAAAATAAAATAAAATAATAATAATACTAACTTCAACTTGACTCACTCAGCAAAGAATAGCTTAAACGAGGGACAGGGTAACTCTAAAATGTTACAGCGGTCAATCCCAAAAGCTAAATCAAAAAAAAAAAATTCAAACAAAAAAATTTTTTTTTTTTTTGGAAGTCGAGTTAAAAGTTGAAATTAAAATTAAATTAAATAAACAATAAAACAGAAAAAGGGGGAAATAAACTTAAAAGGGGTTAATAGTCTTAGTCAAATGACTGGTTACAGTGTCAGTACAGTTTCATGCAAATGTCCTGTGGACGGGGTTTTTGGGACACAAAAACTGCAGAACTATCCAGAAATATTAGAGCTGCCTCTCTAATAATAGCTCATTCGAACTCACACCTTCTTATTAACTAGACACAACCGAAAAACAAAAACAAAAGAACAAACAAAAACAACAAAGTTAAAAATAATGGATAAAAATGAGAAGAAAACAAATAAAAGGGAAGAAAATAATAATAATAGTACTAGGTCTACCAAACCAACTAAACAAACACAAAACCTGAAATTAAGTGGAATGTTAAGTCAAGAATATAGCTAGTTAGCCTAGTATGAAACTGGATAAAAGGGAATACGAAAAAAAAAGAGGAAAAAAAGAAAAACACAATAGTGTAAATAGTTCCTTTGTATTAATTTGACCCAGCAGTATGTTTTGTTGATGCACCCGTAATTACTCTCACGCTAGGCAGCGTAAAAGGCTAGAATGCGGTCAGCTATTACTATAATCCTTAAACGCAAACAGTCAATTAAGCCTACAACTGCGTTTAATCGGACGTGGATAAATTTTTTATTATCCTTGTGTACTAACGGTGACGACACTCACTAAGTACAACGCTCGACACGGAAAACAATTCAAAAAGCAATGTGAAGTGACATTGAATCAGAATTATCGCGGAGCAAGGACCACCGGCGTTAAAGCAGCAGTGGGGGGGTCAGTTGTCTATTGACAGCTCAAACGCTGTCTGACAGCTGACAACCTGCGAGACCCGCTCCCTTTCGGGGCGTCTACAGGCGTGGCTCAAACTCGCCAATGAGAAGGGAGGGGGAGGTACTCAACCACGCCTCCACGAGCCACACAGCTCTTCACAAGGACTATGGCGCCACCTTGTGGAAATGCGTACACGGTACAGGTAAGCAGCTAACGTCTTAGCGCTCTGTTAATCCGCTCGCCACGAGCTGAAACTTTGAGTCGGCGGCTACAAAAGCTCAGTCACGACTCAAACTTCTCCCACAAGCTAGGTGTAGGAGGAACACGGGGAAAGTGACTCGGACGTCGTTTACGTTGCTCGCGGTTAGCTACTCCGAAGCACGTAACTCGAGTCGGGTCAACGCGACGCACGTAGGCTGTCACGTGACTTCCCACAATTTCCGGAAACACAACAACACAAAGACAAACAACTTCAAATTCAGCCAGCTGAAATTTAAAAGTTGCACAACTCGAGTTCTATCACGTACGTTTTCAAATACAAGCCACTATTTTTTCAAACGGTGACCGGCTCTTACTTTTATTCCAACAATCAATCCCGTTACTCTCGTTTACTTATAGCACGTCACTCCGTGGTAACACACGCAAGATGGCGGCTAACCAGACGCTCGATTCAAAGCTGAAGGGGAAAGTCAGTGCAGTTCTATGTAAGAAGAAATGTTTACCTTTTTGCACAGAGACAAATGATTAGGTACACTACGTGAAATGCGTTTTACTTTTCACGTCCAAAGTCTTGTGTTTTCGAGTGGATCTTCTTATGTTTTGTAGCCTCACACGGCCGGCACCATTATGTAGCGATAATTGGGTCGTCTTTTGGACGAATTAATAATCTGGACGTTACAGAGGTAAATTGTAGTTACCTCGATAACCTCTGGGGAACCACGTTGAATTTGCTTGTTAACAGGAGCAAACAACGACCAAAATCCTTCTTTCATCAGTCATTGATAATCTAAAGTCGCCACACTCGATATTCAGTGGTTCGTTGTACTAACAAAAGAATAATAATCCACTCGGAAACACAGATGACTTAGGCGGAATACAGTTCATAAAACATGCATTTATTCACGATTGCTACACTACAGAATCAACATACTGCCTAACTATTCTACCGTCAGAAGAAAAGAAATAAAATAAAGCGAATGAAAATAAGGAAGGAATGCGAATGAATAAAGAAACAGGGAAAAGAGAAAATTTGACCTGCCAGATTTGTGAGGTTTCAAACGTAAGTGGCACACAGTGGATACGCCGAGGTAGAAATCAAGCGCACTTACGAGCCTTAGAGTTGCGTAGCAACAAACAGAAGTGGCGGCCTTTTTGACAAGGGGGAAAAAAATAGTCAATGTTCGTTGAAAAAGGCAAGAAAAAAAATAAAAAGAAAAATTATTCCACAGGTGAGCACGGGGAAGCCGCAAAGGGGCCTGGCGTCGTTGCGCGGCTCGTGCCTTGATTGGTCGGCGATCCGGCGAGGTTGATCCTCGCCGAGGTTGGTTCTGCTGGGCAGCTGTCCGAGCTCAGGTGTTGCAGCTCGGTCAGTACGCGCCTGCGTACGGGGAAGGCCAGCCGTTGGAGGTGAGCTAGCACCGCGGCGGGGCACCACCGACTAGCAGTTGAGGTGCTGAGCGGCTGAGGTGCGCAACCTTGAGTCCGGGGTACGTTGCAAGTGTACCCCGGGGCCGCGAAGGTCGGGCGGGTAAGCACCGATAGTGGAACAAAAAAAAAATAAACAAAAAAACAAAAGAGTCTTTAGTCAGCGTTGCAGTTTGCACTTGCTTTGGCGTGGCGTGGCGCGAGGATCCGATCTCGTTAACGGATCCTGCCAGGAAAGAAAAAGCCACGTGGTTTGCAAGTTTCTTAGACAAAGGGTTCGAGCAGCCTGGCTGGCCCACTTGCAAGTCGGGCCAGAGTTTTTGGAAGAGGCTTGTGAGAGCCGGAACAGGGCAAGAGAGCAGGAGGGCAAAGAAGAGTGGGCAAAAAAAAAAAGAGAGGGGCAGTGGTCTGCTCGTGTTTTTATAGTCTCTGGGTGGGGCGAGCAGGTGAAGGCACACCCTTCTGTTCGCTCGCGCAGACTCTCAGAGGAAAATTATTAAAAAGATTAATAATTTGGCATTAAATTTGGTCAGTCTGGCAAATCAGTTTTCCCACACAACCCGTTTAACACACATTGTAATTAATGCATCATAAACTAACTTGTGAGATAACTTCTACTTGTCTAATCTGACTGAACTGAGAGACATTGATTATCTTTCATTCTTTATGGAGTACACATGAAATAGGATGTTCATACACACAAAGATATAACATGAATCATTCGTAGTTCAGTTGTCTGTCAAGAATTATCATGATATAAATGTGTAAAATGCGGTTACTTATGTGAATTGTCACTAAGGATAGTTCCAAGTTTCGCCACTTGGAGGTGTTGTTGCTCCATCTAGACGTTCCAGGAAGGGCGAGGCGCCAGAGTATCCTTTTGTGATTGATAAGAAGTCATGAACATTCCTTTGATCGGTCATTTGTGTATTCCAAACCATTGGAGCCATTTGTTCGGGCTCCGAGCAGACTGCTGGAAATACACTCCTTTGGCAGACGCATAAATTCCTTTGTCACCTGGTCAGCGGCTTCAAAAGAGTTTTGTTGGTGGCAAGGACCACCTGTAGAGCTGACCAGGCTGGATCCTGTCTGGGCATTGGCATATTCATGCACTGCAGAGAATTTGCTTCAAGAGAAGCAAACTAAAAAAAAATTAGAGGGTGGAATGGACCTAGGCAATAGTTGTTACACAGCCATCGGACAATTTGATTCCAGTCGGATCTCCTCTTGTGGAATGAACGGAGCCATTTAATTGGTGTGATGCTTCTATGGACTTTAATTTGTGCAAGCTGCACATATTCCTCAAATACCACGATGACTTCTGTAATACTATCTGGAAGTGGTTTGTCCCATGTCTCACGGGCAAGGGTGTAGCCAGAAATTTTTTCATTGGAGAGGTCAGGGTGAAACCATGACTCAAATAGTGGTCATAAGTTCATTCTAATGTCTATGGCCAACCTTGGGAAGCGAGAACCACATAGTAGGCTGCACAAAAGAATATCCGCTTTGCACCTTTGGCCCATGGAAACTTTGATTATTTAGGCAGAACAACTGTAGTGATTGCAAATGAGATACAACTGCTGCTTCGTCCTCTCAACTGTTTCACCACACCAATTCACAGATTTGTGTGATTTACAGTATAAAAATACAAATTCTTTATTACAAATAAAATAAGTAACGAGACAGTGGGCAAAAGTGTAAAGCAGAGTAGCAGTATCAATTAAAACGTTAATGCATAAAATGTAGTCTTCACAGCAAGTCTACTGTGATAGTCATAATTCTCAGCAGCAGACAGGTCCATGTAAAAATTTGGTAATATTTTTTTTTATAATGCATATATTTGTGGAGACTGGGGTCAAGGTGTATTTTACAATTTTGAAAATGTGCAGAATTTCACAAGTTACTTCAAGTTAAAAATTAGATAGCTCTTACAGTAATATGAAAAGAAAAATGCACTTAGCAGTCACCAATATCTTACAAATGCAGAAAAATTACTTCAACACAAATATCACACTAGTTTTTCACAATTCAGTACTTTTTTTTTTTATTTTAAAATTCAATTTTATGAATTATTATGAAATTACTGTATCAATGATTAAAAGAAGCAACCATATTTCTGTTAGTTTAACATTTTTTCCCACTTTTACGTTGAGTATGAAAACTCAAGGGGAAAAATTTATTTTACATTTTATTTAGCATTTAGAACAATATAAAATTTGCGATTAATGTGAATTAACTATTAAAGTCATGTGATTAATTACGATTAAAACATTTAATCGCCTGACACACCTAGTAAGAATAGATAAAGCCCAAATACAATACTGCACTTTGCCTGTTTAAGTTACGGTGGTTAGACTCCCTGTATCAATTGAAACCTTACTAAAAAGAAATAAAACTTACAATTTGTTAAAAAGAGGAAATAAATAAAAGACCATCCATACAACTATGTGGTTATGCACCAACAATGACACATCATTCTCATTTGCCAAGTGGCCTCTGAAAAGTTATGCAGATGCCTTGAATATAAAATAATTATTTACAAGCGGAGAATACATTAGGAGCGATTAACTTGATATGACAGTACATTGGTGCATTCTCTGCCTATGCAGGTGCTCAAACGACCATCTACTGCTGCTCAATTCAATTGTGCACAAACATTTGGCATCCTTGATGTCCAGGGGCAACACACACCTGAAGCAACCATGAATAGCAGGATAGAAAGAGAGTCATTTTTAACATCTTCCCCCAGGTCCTAAAGCCCTTAAAATCGTCCCTCAAGTTCTAAAACCCTCTGGAATATACACATATTCGGCAACATGCAACACTAAGCCACGTTTGTCAATCATCTCAACATCGTGGGGCGAGGGTGGCCAACGTACCTCCGCCATGTCTTTTTTTCTTTTTTTCTTGGTCTCCCTTTGCTGCATGCATGAACCTTATCAGGACAGCCCTGATAAGGTTGAGGACATCTGCTCCCTTAAATAAGATGTCTTCTATCTGTAGTCTGTAAAAATTTTGACTGCTTTTCCAAACAAGTCGAACAGGGGTTGTTACTGATAAAAGGGTTTGGTGCTGTCAGGTGACGAACATACCAAATCGGCCATTTCCAAGATTGTAGTAGTTTGTTAGTGAGTTGTAGAGCTGCTACTCACCCCAGTCTCATTTATTTATGTCATGATGTGACTCTTTGTTACATTGTTTTATCTGCTCGCAGGAAAGTTGCTTTCACAGAACTCCGATTATTTGGGAAGGTTTATTTAATCAGTTGGTATCCGATGGACAGGGCTCGACTTACCTGTACATCAAGTATCGGTTTTCCCATGACCTCTAGAAGTGTTTCATAATTTTTCAGGTTTGCATAACAGCCTTTGAAGACTGCCATCTTTGTTTTTTGTCCGTAAGTCGGACTGAAAATTTCATTAAGGCTCTTTGGCCTTCCTTTTTCCAAGTGTTCTTCAAGAGCTATTTGGTGTTTTGTCATTGGATTGTCAAGCTTCAAGAAGTGCACTTTTGTAATCTTCATTGACATTAATGAATTTGTTATAGTCACTATTGATGTCATGTTTTGGGTTGGGTTTGTTTTGTTTTTTTCTTTTGTGAGGTTTCTATTTTTGAGTAGGTTTTGTTTGAGTTTATCATGTTTCTTTAACTTTCAGCCATGATCTGTTTTGTTGTCCTTGTGTGCCTCCCTAGTCTTGTCAAGCATTGTCATGTCCACCTGTGTTTGCCTGCCCTTCCTCATGTGTCAACCAATCAGCATCCTCTGCCACTTGTGTCTTGCCCAGCTGTGTCTTGTGTCAATTACTCTCTATTCTCCCATCGGTCTGTGTCAATTCATTGTGTTGTTTTCACCCCGTTCTGCTGCCGGATTTTTGCCTTGTTGTTTCCCCAATATCTTGTTTTGCTTGTCTTTTGGATTTCACTTTTGTTTTGGTTTAATTAAATTAACTTCTTACGTCACCTCTGCCTCCTCGCCAAGCTTCTCTGCATTTGGGTCCACAACCACACCTAAAACCTGACAATTTAGTTTCGTGAATTTTACTTTTAACTCTAGTTCCATCAGCTTGCTTTTTACTCCTCTTTCCTTTTCAAGTTATTTATTATTTTCTCATCTGCTCTCAATATTTTTTCCCTCTTACATCTTGGTTTTGAATGCTTAAGGCTCCTTAAGCGTTTGTACAGTGCCCGCTTCTCATCTGTCAACCAGATTTCGATGTGAGCTTTCCTAAAGGCTGGGAAGTTTGAAGAGGACACTTTTTCTTCAGTTTTGTTTTACATTAGGTTGATAACATTGAATCAGAAAGAGAGAGACAGAGAGGAAAAAAAGAGAAAGTACTAGAATTACTAGTCAGACAGCCCAGCAGAAAACAGCATAGTTTTAGTCTATACAACAAATAATAATCATAACGTACCAGCTTCAGCTCTAATTATCTCAGTAGTCGTCTGTCTCACGGAACACTTGGATAGCTACAGTATTTATGTATTGCATCGCCAGCATTGCTAGCAAACTTTGTGATATTTTTCATCATCCATCCATCCATTATCTGAACTTCTTATCCTCACGAAGGTCGCGGGCATGCTGGATCCTGTCCCAGCTGTCTAAAGGGGTATTAATAAAAAAATAAAATAAATAAAATTGTGGCATAACTTGTTGTTCACCACATTCATCACAGGAAATTTCCAACAAACAAGTTTTTGTGACATGAAGCGCATTTTGTACATATATACAGGTTATTTCATGCAAAAAAAAAAAAAAAGTAACACTAGATTTGTTCACTTGAAAATGTAAAACATGAAACCATCCAGCCATGTGTTTTGTATACCACTTGCAGTACAGTATGCTTTTCAGCATCACAGCAGGGACTCAACCCTCAACTTTTCAATCACGGGGCAATTAAGTGGAAATTTACCTCATCATGCCATTTGCATTTGTCAGCTAGGGGAAATTTAACAGCTTCTGACCTTGCACGCTGAAAGCATTTTTTTTGTTTTGTTTCGTTTTGGAATTATGTTAATTCTCAAAAAAAATCTTGAAAATGTGCCCTTTTGTGAAAGCTTAAAGTGTACCGCCAGAGCAACATTTCGAGGTATTGATGGGAAAATGTAGCATTTGTGTCTAGTCTTGTATTTGCCAAAATAATTTGGCTTGTGGTTAGCACGTCCGCCTCCTAGTTCTGAAGACACGGGTTCGAGTCCAGGCACCGGCTTTCCTGGGTGGAGTTTGCATGTTCTCCCCGTGTCCGCGTGGGTCTTCTCTGGGTACTCCGGTCTCCTCCCACATTCCAAAGACATGCATGGCTGGTTCATTGGACACATGGAATTGTTCCTAGGTGTGCTTGTGTGTGTGGATGGTTGTTCGGCTGTGTGCCCTGCGATTGGCTGGCAACCAGTTCAGGGTGTACCCCGCCTACTGCCCAAAGCCAGCTGAGATAGGCTCCAGCACCCCCCGCGACCCTTGTGAGGAATAAGCGGTCAAGAAAATGGATGGATGGAATTTGGCTTGTTAATTTTTAATACTCATCACCATGTTTGGGGAGGATGTGACGTCACGTCATTGACAGGCTGTCACTCGCATCCATTAGTTGCTGTTGAGTGAGATGGCAGATTGCTTGCTTATGTACAGTAAATTTGTCATCCAGACTCGAATATTTATTATTATTTATTTAAATGGAAAGGATATAACATGACTCAACTTCCGGCTTTCATACGGTGGGAGAATACACACACAAACTGATTAAATATAACCTGATAAGCTGATGAGAACAGCCCAATTGGAGAAGACATTAAAATTAAAATACTTCTGCATTTGTTTGCCTACTTCACATGTTCTTATGTACTGTATGTGCAATGAAATATACATAAAATACCAACACTTTAGAACACAAAATTGTCATGTTTTGGTTTTGTTGGGGTGGGATTTTGTTTTCTTTTGGTGTTTTTGGTTGTCATGTATACCTTGTCTCTTCCCTTGTCCCGTTATGTCTACCCATGTCCACCTGAGTGTGTCTTCCCTTCCCAGTGTGTTGACCAATCAGCTCCCCAAGCCTCTTGTATCTTGCCCAGGTGTCTGTTGTTTTCTCGTTACCATGTGTATTTAGTTACCCTGCTTTCTTTTAGTTCTTGTTGAGTCATTGTTGTTGTTCCTGTTCCTGTTCCTGTTGCTGTCCCTGTTTTCCATGCCATGCCTTGTGTGTTTTTGACCTTGTTAATTTTTCCATAGTACCTTGTTTACATTTTTTGTTAATTAAATCCCCCTTTTTACTTGCATCCCTGCCTTGCCCTGTTTTGCTGCCCCCCTGCATTTGGGTCCTTCCTCCAACATCCCCCCATCGTGACAAAAATTAATTTTGATTGCATTTATCATACTCTTGTACTTTATGGTAAGCATTGTAGGGTGGGATCCCGTCCGTCACTCTTTCTCGAGAAACCAGAGAAACTGGAAAATTGAATAGAATTCTCGAGGTGGCTTCTCATTATCGCAAGGCAATTTCAATCCAAAATAATTAAGGCACGACAAAGCAACAACTGTCAGCTCATTACAGAGAATAATAAAATCCACATCACAGTGTCACTCTCACAAATGCCAACTTCAGGCGCCAATTGCCATCAGGAAGCCAATCCCTTCCTCTTTAACGAAGAAATTACAAAGGGGCTTTGGGAAAGCCCCATCTGTTTTGATTTCTTATCTTCAAGTCATCTGTCACTCTTAGAGCATTAGGAAGGATGATGGGATGTGGATGGGTTACGTTGATACTTCATATGTAATAAAATAAAATGGAGAAAAAAAAATGCCAAAAAACATTTCAAAATAAAATGCAATCATAAATGCCTCTGATCCAGCATCATCACACTTGAAGACCGGTTGTATAGTTTACTTTTAATCAACAAAACCTAGCTATTTTATTATTAAAAAGCACCTGCGTGAGTGGGTCTGAAGACACTGCAGGCAACTTAGCAGACAACAAAAGAAAGATGATGGGTGCTGGAATTTGCTCTTTTCAATTTATGTTATGACACTAAGAGTAAGATAAAGGTCATTATTTTTGTGCCCAGCGCAAATCTAGTGCAAAGCGCAATCTAATTGTGTGCATGGGACAAGCTTTTATTTTCATAGAAGCTCGCAGTTACCCCGGGTTTTCACCGGATGCGGTTGCGGTGCGGTGCGTCTTGACTGCGTGCTCCGGTCGCGTCAATTTTTTGGTCAATCCACACCGGCTCCGCACAGCTGCGGTCCGGCAGCTCCGTCGCCGCCCACTTCCCAACGTGTCTCGCGGGACCGCGCGCGCGCGATCATGTGGCATTTCACGACGACAAACATACAGAAAGTCTGTGCTCAACAGAGAAGCAGAAAGAGAGGTGGACTTCTTTTGATTTAACCTTTTATTCTTCTTCTGCTATGAGATTCCATGCAGCATCCTTTTTTTGGTTGTCCTTATAAAAAGGATGTGCCGTGTCATATATTATTTAGTGGTTTTCCACCTCCAATATAAACCTCTCCTCGTCCATGTTCGCTGGCATCTAAACCGTGAATGAGCACATGGCCCGGCGACTTCCACGTCACGTTTTGCTGAAAAGCTTGCGAAATAGGAGCTGGTGAGTGTTTTATTCTGAAAGGTAACCGGAAATTTATTTTGAAACTGCGTCGGTCTTCCTGTCCCGCTCGATGTGTTTTGTGCTAGCTTGCCATTTGCTGGAGGCCTACCGCTGCGGCGTCCGGCAAAAATAGAAAATAGGTCTATCCTTGCGGAAGGCCTGCAGCACGCCGCAGCTGAGACGCAGTCGACACGCAACGCACCCGCAAGCGGTGTAAACTGCACCATTCGAATGAATGTAATCTAATTGCTTGCGTCGCCGGACCGCACCGCAACCGCATCCGGTGTAAACCCGCGGTTAGAAATGCTCATTTGCGCCATTGTGGGAGTGAATTGGCTTCCTGGCCAATTAAGCAGCTCCTCTCTTTGCTTTTAAATTCAGCACAGGCGAGGTGCACACAGTCTACATGGCAGAAGCATAAATGGACACTATACAGGAGATCAACATGCACAATGTAGGTTTAAAAAGAACTGCAAGAAGATCTCCACTTGCGGATGGTATAAATGTAAAGTGAAAACATGGAGACTGACGATCATTTATCCATGTGTGACAACCTCACCCATAGCGGTGCCATAGCTAAGGTGGATTATTTTTAAAATATCGCTGGCAAATCTTTACCTATCAGAAAAAAAAAAAACAGCATGTTTTTTTTTCAATCATGAATAATCATCCAAAAAAGCAAGCCATTTTCAACTCTTTAGATTGGTCAATAATTCATAAAAAATGACACCCACACATGAGGACTGACCAAAAGTATAATTTTTGGGGAAAAAAATAACATTTGCCAAATTGTGACTATGTGACTATGCCAGAGATATGTTAAAGATGATAATAATAATATAATGCGATGACATCCACCACACACACGTCTGTGGTGCTCAGAATAAAGTCCACCAAAATCGAGTTACACCGCCTGCGCCACAAATTAGACCTGCTTTCAACTGGGTTCGTCTACTCAGCCAACATATTGTCAGGTGTGCCGATGGCACGTAAAAGAAAATGTCCCTGGTCAACCCAATTGTCCAGCCTCGCAACTGTATGTTCAGCCAAATTCCCAAACATGCTAACAAGGATCGCGCCTGCACAAAAATCAGGTGGAGACAGTTTTTACACCCAAGCACACCTGCCATGACCAGAGAGATTGGCTTATACATAACATAGATAAACATATTGTAAATGAAGAAAAATGTAGGATGTTTGTATGGAATTCAAATGTCCTAAAACATCTTAGTGTACATTACAACCTTGTAACTCCAAAGTCACTTTTCAGGCGACACCAAAAACCGCATGTTTGTTCAACCACTAACATTGTGCCATCAATGAGAGCAAACCATTTCCAACATTTTAGATTGGTCATTAAATTGTAAAAAAATAAAAATATGGACTGATGTGTTTATGCGTGTGCGTGCGTGTGTGAAATTTACCAAATTGTGACTTTAGAGGTTACAGACTGACGGCAGTGATATGAGAAAAACAGAAACAAACAAAAAGACGTAGACTGTTATTCAGGAAGAATTGTTTGTACTTGTGCTTGGATTTGTGAGTCACAAAATGTCACTATTCCAAGTATGAAATTATTTCATTGTTCATGTCGGAACTTATCATACTCATTATCACATGCTCACTAGGGCTTTCCTGCAATTTTGCCTTAGAAATACTTATTTGACGTTTGTATTGAAATGCCAAAAAAACAAAAACAAAAAAAACAGTACAGAATAATAATTGGCTCAAGCTCTAATTGCATAGCAGAGATGAATATATGACTGTCAGCAAAAAATGTTATGATAGCTTTATGTCACACATTTTCATATTGCTTAATTGTGTTTTGTAGGAATGACACAAAAACTGGGAATTATGTCATATATGAGAATGTGACTTCCCATAAAAGAAAGGGGCAAGGGAAGGCAAGAAAGAAAACATGAGCTCTCAGAGCACATACAGTACAATATAGTTATGAGTACAATCAATTTGATTTACACACATAAAGACAAATAAATGGTTTGCACAACATTGAATAATAATAAAAATAAATATTGTGAACATCATTACTAATTAGCAACACCTCATCAACCCTTCAGGAACAATACATGCACAGATTGGTCACATTTTTTTAGATTTTATGTATGATTATACTTTTACATGTGCAAATTTGTCACAAAGTATTGAGCTCCTGAAATGCTGCTAATCGTAGAATAAATAAAATGACTTCTCTTGCTCTATTATATTCTAATCTGTGTTTTGTCTTGCAACATCCATCCATCCATCCATCCATCCATCCATCCATCCATATTCTATAGGACATCCTCAGGTTGTAGGTTAGCTAGAGCAAGAGCTTATACCAGATTCCCAGCTGACATTTGGGGAAAAGGTGGGGTACACCTCGGACTGTTTGCCAACCATTCACACAACTGACAATTTAAAGCAGTGGCCCTAAATAGGCTAAAAGCGGAGAGTGGAAATTGGCCATTTAATAAATCGTTTTAGTTTACTTTTAGTTAGCTTCAGTATTAGTTTTAGTTTAAAAAAGTGTTACTTCCATCCATCCATTTTCTTGACCGGTCGCAGGGGGTGCTGGAGCTATCTCAGCTGGCTTTGGGCAGTAGGTGGGGTACACCCTGAACTGGTTGCCAGCCAATCGCAGGGCAAAAAAGTGTTACTTTTGAGCAATATTTAAAGAAGGTGCTTTTCTATTGGCTGCTGCTCAATGATGTCACTTCTGTGTGACACACTTTCAAACGTCCTTATTCTGCTTCATATAAAAAATAAATCACATTTCAAATCATCCCCCAAAGGCTTATTCATGAAATTCATTTACAATGAAAAACCAAAAACCAAGGTAATTTTTGCTTTAATTATAGTTAGGTTTAGTTTGTAAACATAAAATGGAGCTTCAGTTGGTTTTGTTTTTATAACTCATTCACTGCCTTTAACAATATACTTGTCAATTATATTTTTTAGAGCGGGGATAGATGGGGGAGAACCTGATTATGCTCCACTGTAAATGTCAAACTTGGAAACAACTTTACTGATGCCCACCCACCGGTAGATGACATCATTGGCCCATTTTATATGAAATAAACACAGTTTCAGAGTCCATGGGAGAAATGGCTGTATTTTGGCAAACCGACATTTTTCTACTGTCAATTATAAAAGAACGGGACGAGGCAAAAAGTATTCTGTCATTTGGTAGATTCGGTTTATATATAATTATTGAACGTAATATCACGTGGGTATTGAAATTTTTGAAATTTTCTAAAATGGCTGGCAGTGAATGGAAGCATTTTTGTTTTTATTTTATTTTGTTAACGATTATTATTTTTTTTTTGCATGAACATGAGCTTGCGTCAACTCGGGAACTACTTTGCACTTGTCACAAATTTTTGTACAATTTGAAGCAAAAATTCAAAATGGTTTCCTTCCAATGTTGTCAATTATCTGCCTGAAGAGGGCAGGCAAGTTATTTGGGAGGCTGGTAATGAGTCTGTTGCTCCTGCAGGGGGCGACGGACTTGGGGAAGCATCTGGAGCTTCTGGAGCTGGAGATCAAACGCCTCAGACAGCTCACCTCCTCGGAAGGCACCTGCGGCTGCGCTCACGTCAGTCCACCCGACCGGTCGGACGACGTACGGACGGACGCTCGGCCACACGAGTGTGCCAAAACAATCCACACTCCAGTCAAGTACACGTTTGTTAAATGAGGCCGCTTTGTTGACAATTCACTTCTACAAATGAAGCAACAAAATTCAAATTGTTGCAACATCATCGATTCCTCAATCCAACTTTTCAGATGCTCAGTAATTGATTGACTTGACTAAAGGCTATTGAAAATTTGATAAATAACAAATGCCAACAAATTTCATGTGCAGCACCTTTCAGTGATTTCTACTTTAAACTTGAAGCACATGACGTCAAGTTGTGATGTTGCTGGGCTCTCAGTGTTGTTTTTCTTTTCCTTGTCTCTCAGTGCCTTTTTTACGAGAGGGGTGTGTCCTCTTGCATCACACCTGCGGTGCATCAGCCATTAAGACTTTAAGAGGACTGGGTTTCCATGCTGCCACTGTCGGATCGTTGCTAAAAAACAGCCATGATCAAATGGACATCCATTAAAATGAATTGGAGTATATATATATCCTACTACTGTTCTCTTTTATCTAAAAACTACTTCAAACATCAAAGTGTTTGTAGGGATGGAAGAATGTTGATTTGTCGTGATTGTATTGGATCGGTGTTAATGTTTTATGTTGTGTTGTATTTGTTTTTTGTGTTTATGTAAAGCGCTTTGTGACAGCTCAGGCTGTTTAAAAGCGCTATATAAATAAAATTGAGTTGAAAATGGCTCAATGAGTCAAGTATGCCTTTTAATAAACATGGCATAAATGATGCTGTTTCTACCAAGTAGTGTCTCAAATATTCTCTAATTTGGATCCGGTAAATGTATGGGATGGAATGGTGAGAAATGTTTCATGGGAGGAGCAATAATGTCAGCTGACGAAAGAAACACACAGATGTTGCAAAACCTCACATGCAAATGTTTGTGTGTGTGTGTGTTTGAAATTTGAAGTTGCTCGGAAGCAAGTGAGGCGGAATTGAAAAAGGCCAAAAGTTTGATTGTGGGCTGACGGTGGACTTGAGCGAACACGCTGTCCGTCGCGCAGCTGCAAGTCACATCGCCCTTTGGATGCTTGGCCCATCCAGCAGATTTCATTTGACCACTAGAGGGCGCCTGCATCAGCCGGTCAGTCGGTCACTCGTACCCTCGCTCGCGTTGCGAACAAACACAGTAAAAGGAAGGAGAGCAACGCAAAAGCATGCGCCGCACGTCGGATGTCTTGGCAAAGACAACACTTGCACTCATCAAATGTTGCAGGGCTGCCATCGTGCAGTGCGTGCAGATCTGTCAGGTGATGGGCAAGGCGAGTGCGAGCCACCAGACGCAGGTGGCCAAATACAAATGGGAGATGAACCTGAGGAAGAAGCTCCACAACCAGCTGGTCCAGCTCAAAAGGTTGGTTCACCTTCATGCCACTCCAACGTGGACAGCAGCCCGACCTCAAATACCAGCACGCTCGCCCATCTTCTTCTTTTGTGTCAACATTTCAATTTCCACTTTCACAAATAACGCAGGTGATGATTAGAATGGAAAGGTTCTTTTCTTGTCATACAATAAAAAAAAAAAAAAAAAAAAAAAAAAATCATTCCCGTACAATCTAAGGCGGGAGAGATTGTTGCACCAATTAACTGTTGGTCTCATTACTCTCCTGGCTAGTCCCTCAAGGATGCATGTCCATTTGTCTAAAACCTCTGACTTGTCGGGGTGAGGGCTGCGCCTCGATGGAAGTGCAGTTCTCCCATGACATTTTAAAGTGATCGTTTGAACCGGGGGGAGACAGGAGGAACGACTGAGGTCTGTGCACAGCAAGTATAAAGTCATCTGTATTTCTGGGGCCAGTCCTCCTTCCCGAATCATCCAGTGGCAGGTTCCAGTCATCATCTGAACCAGAAGAGACGACACGATCCTCGAGGGTGAGATGACGTCATTTTTGTGGTACCTAGACGCTTGACGATTTTCAGTCCGAGACTCAAACTTCTAGGGTTAGGGTCAGGGTCAGGATTAGGGTTAGGTTTTCGCCATTGAAATGAATTGGAATTGGCCAGCGGAGAAATCGGGATGCGTTTTTTGGCCGTTTTGTTTGGCCGCAATACACATGAATGGGAAGTGGACGACCAAGTTGATGTTTGGACAGGCAAAAAAAAAAAAAAGCCAATGTGTAATGCACTTGGGGGCCTATAGGATAAGAAATAAACTTTTTCGACTTTTTCCACTGGGGAGTGTATCTCGAGAACGGAGGGTCGCACAGCGACAAGCCATATATCGTTGGAAAGGTTGGGGTTAGGGTAAGGAACAGGACTCCACACATCTCAAGGACGTGTGGTAAATGCACGATCCTGCCACGACAGCCCCTTGATCCATCTCCCGAGTTCACCAAGCACCCACAACACTCCCCCCAAAAATTGGGTTCACAATAAACAGAAATTTGCTTTATATGTCTATGTTGCGTTCTTTCTCCTTTGTTTTATGTTTTTGCTTAGCTTCTTCTTTTGCCTTTGCCTAGGTATGGTATCCAGGTTAGTATCGCCTTTGTTATATAAATAATTACCACCCATTTGCGCTTATATGAGATGGGGCCCGTCCCGACGTTTCTGAGTTTATTGTCCTTCATCAGGCTGGACCCCATCGGGCCTTATTGGCTTCCCTTGTCCCTATGGAAGCAGTTTAATGTCATACCCAGGACGACATCACAAATTGGTCTCAAATCAACTGGGCTATCAGGTAAGTATACAAAATGTAGCATCCCTACAATGTACTCCCTGACTCCCTTTCATCCAAAGTCGCACAAGCATTGACATTCCCTTCCCTAATAGGCCGTCAGGTCACACACGTTTTCGTTCAGTTTCGCTCCACTACCAGGGGCACTAAATAATCTTTACTTCATAAAATAGATTTATTAGTAGTAAGTAAGAATCCGTGGAGTTCACCCTCTGAAAACCTGCCAATTTTGTATTTTCGGTGGTGAAACCCCGGCACTATTTTGCGATGAGGCGCAGTGATCTCCGGTGTGGGCGTAGTGCCATTAGGTCGGTAGTGGTGTGATTTAGGTCACATGAGCCAATCAGGTAGCTGCTGCTTTCTCCTCACCATAGCAACCGCATATCAAAAATGGCGACCACAACGTCGGAGAGCGAAGAAGAGCGAAAGTAGAAAAAAGTTAAAAAGAAAGTGGTGAAAAAACTTCGTTCCCGTTCAGGTTTGTCCATCGCTTCAGCTGGCCCTGTCCTTCCAGCCATCTGCATCATTTGTAAAAATAAATTTCAAAGTATATTCGTCTGGGATCGGAAGGCACACGGAAGAGGGATCATCTCGCCAAAGCAGAAACATTGTCAGCAGGTATGTGCTACACACACGCGTGCCCATTTCTGTTATTAATGTGACCGATATTTAGTATAGGGCTGAAAATAATTTGTTGCTAGGTTAAGTTTTAAGGCTATAGTTTATTAAAAACGCGAGCTGCTGAATGATTTATCGAGTGAATCCAACAGTTGTTACCAAACTCGAGTTACCTGTGCCCATCAGAGTCATAATAGAGAGTCACAGCTACACGCTCCCTTTTCCCCAAACTCTCTCTCATCAACCTCAACAAACACTTTACTTAAATCTGTGATGTCCATATACTGTAAAGAGGTGATGTGACAATAACACTTAGAATGTAATTCTTTTTTGTCTAAAGGCGGGTTGCTGCAGGCAGCTGAGATGAAGAAAGACTGTTCCATTCTTCTGCATATTCAAGACAAAAGACTGTGTCACAATGGAGGTGCAGTTTTGTTTCAGAGATTACACAAGGTTCTTAAAGTCAACAGAAACAGCAACCAGGGACAAACAAATGTGAGTTGTTACATTGCACTATTTCATTGTCACTTTGCTAAAATTACACATTTCAAAAGTAAAGCATTGGTCAGCAATATGTCACTTGTATTCTGTTTACATTTCGAGACAGCATTAATTAGAAAGCATGACTCTGCACATGTTAAGTGAGTGTAGGTGTGTTTCAGACAACCCTATGCTGAGAGCTACAAACTCTTTTGTGAACAAGTAATCCGTCAAAGGATTATAGTTGACAAAGATGTGATGAGAATGGACAAGCTAAGAGGTTTGTTAACAGTGTTAAGAAACACGGGGATCTTGATGCTTCAGACTACAGGTAACGTATAAATCTTCACACTGAAAAACATTCTCTGAAATCTATGGGAAGAGATTTGTCTAAAATCTCTGTTTCAGAAAAAAATAGTTTGCTGACAAGCTCAATTTAAGTTAAAAATAAATAAATAAATAAAATTGATTCTCTAAAAATGAAAACCAGTTGGTTGTTAATTATTATATGCAAATGTGTTTTTTTGTCTTCTGTATTTATAATTGTTCTTTGACCAAGAAAGTATATAGGCCTATAGGTATATTTTTATTTCTATCCAAATATACGATTATTCACTAGAATTTTCAGTAGGATATCCGAATACCAAAATATTCGATAGCTGCAGCACTAATAATCAGTGTTGCCACAGTTACCTTGAAAAAGTAACTTAGTTACTTTACTGATTACTTGGTTTTAAAAGTAACTAAATTGCGTTACTGATTACTTGATTTTAAAAGTAACTAAGTTAGATTAAAAGTTACTTTTTTAGTTACTTTCAGCAGCTGCCGATAACACCATCTCAACATAAAAATAATGCGGTAGAAACGGAGTTTCAAATACTTTATTGAAAGTGCATTTTTAACATGAAAATAAAGTGGTTTTTTTTATGAAAAACAAAATCGGCAGTCTCTCTTGACTTCTTGTAATGTAAATACTTTTTATAAAACAAAAAATAAAAATCTATCCAGGTTGAAAATGAAAATCCCCTTAATTCCTCTATTGTTTGTTCCGCTATTCCAGTCGACTTGAGTCGACTCGTGCATGCTGAAAACTAGGGGTGGGAATCTCTGAAATGCGGCCGATTCGATATGTATCTCGATACACAGGTTGCGATTCGATTGAAAAACGATTATCTTTCAGAACAGAACGGTTCGATACGATTCGATTAAGTTTGGGAACGATACAATTTTTGATTCGATACGATTCATTTCAATATTCAAAACTTATAGTGACATTTGTTGCTTGTAAACATTAATCTTAAAACACCACAAATTTTTACAGTATCTACAATTGTGTTAAAAAAGAACAACAACAAATATGTCTTCTATATTTTTATATTTTGAATCAATTATTTAAATATACCGCAACAAAGGGCTGGGCGATATGACTGAAAAATTTATCAGTTTAAATATTTATTAGTAGTTATTGACAGTTATAATTGTTTTTTTTTTTCTCTTCAAAATAAGGATCAGGAAAACAATAGGTTGATAATTTAATGTTAAATATAAATATTTAACCTTTAGACAGACACCAACACAATTAAACAGAATATGTGCACATTGTGAAGTATTTCAGAAACATTAATTTAAGACATGAAATAAACCTACCGTCCAGCCAAAAGAAATATGAAGCCACCTTATGGAACAATAAATCTATAAAACACATTTTAACCACTTAATATATGCAAAAATATTTCCAAAAGTTCATTTCCAGTTTTAATCCACAATTTTTGTTTTTAACAATTTTTGTTTTTCTTTTGCCATCACATTCATTTTTGGTTAATGTATGACATCTTTTTTGTTTTTTTTAATCTGAGACACGATGATGACCACAGAATCACTACTGTTTATATTTTGTTTTTTGGGCTGTCGTAATCGCGGGCACGTCTCAGTTCTCCTATCTGCTGCTCATGCTAGTTGTAGACATTGACAGGGAGCCACAAACTGAGAAATGAGATACTTGCAGTGTGCTTTTAGCTTAGCTGGTGTGTTGGCTGTGGGACATACCTGTGTCGTTTGAATCCATGCATTGGATCGTCACGGGAGTTATTCTTTTTGGCTCGCGCGCAGTACCAACGCCGGCCCGGGACATACAAGTGCACCGAGAGGACTCGATAGCCATGGGAAATACCGAGATGTACGGCACCGGCTTCTGCTAACTGTCTCCATTTGTATGTTGTCACTCGTTGCGCGCGCGCGCGCCGTGTCGCGAGCACGGAAACACGGAAGTAGCTTGAATGGTGATGCTACTGAAATGTAAACAAAACAAGTAGAGCACGGCGCAGAACTCTTGCTATTGTTATGAAAACCATAAAGCCTCACTCGCAACCGATACGGTCGTTTAGCTCCCCTTGACGAACGATGGTTCGGTCGAATCGTTTTTTTGTTCCACCCCTACTGAAAACGTAACTTGTCTGACGTCACTCCCCCTGGCGAGAGGGCGGAGACGACCTCATCCCATAATGCTTCACGGACCAGTTGAGGATGGAAATAAATTATTTTTTTTTACCACTTTTATGGTCCATAATGCACACTTTTTTTGTTGTGTTGTGTGCCTGTTGGTTAATAAAACTAGTAGTAAAAGTATCATCACTTTTGTTTTGAATGTGCAAACCATTCATGACCAGACCATGGCTGAATTCAGTGTGGTGATCAATGACTTCTGCCTCATCTTCGTAGTTAGCAGTAGTTGTTTGTGACTGTTACAACAGTGAGATAGTTTGCCTTCTTCATGAAAATGTGGAGTAACGCATTGATTCTCTGGACAGTAACTTTAATCAGACTACTTTGTAGAATAAAGTAACGCGTTAGACTATTAGTTACTTTAGAAAGCAACTTTTTTGAGTTACCGGCAACACTGCTAATAATACAAATTTTGAGTTGTGGCACGCCCACACGAGTTATTTTACCACACACCCATGTCAAAACAAGCTTACTGCACACACTGCACCCCAACGTCAAATTTTTGCTAACGTCATAATAATAATAATAATAATAATAATAATAACAATAATAACAACAATAATAATAATAATAATAATATATATTGTAAATTTTGTTGGATCCAAAAGCAACTTACATAATTATAGTTTCATATGATTGTAATTGTCTTATTTTCAAATGTTTAAATATTTTCTTGATTTGAACAAAATATAATTGTTTTGAATAATCTTGATTTCAATTATTACCAAAATAATTGGGATGATTATTTTTTTCCATAATAGAGCAGCCCTAATGTGATGTGAATATGTGTATCTTGTGCTCATCTTTCCCTTTAAATTTCTATTTCAGGCAGTATATACTGAAACGAAGATTGAGATGTGATATCCCCCAGCTGGTTTTTCACACCCCTTTCCAGCAACAACTCTGCAATGGTTTTTGTAGAGACATTATCAACAACTGACAAACTTTTAGACAGGGTACCTCACTCATCAGATACATCAACTACTGAGTCTACTGACGTAAGCCAAGAAAGTGACACTAACACATAGCTGGTAAAACATCAGGTTGTAAAATCACAGGGCATACGAGGACACTTTACAGTGCAGGGCTGTAAAATCTATGTAAAATTTGCCATTTTGTTTGTTTCATTATCAAGATGTTAACTCTCCATTTTAACACTTTTCAAGCAAAAATAAAAATGTCTGTATTCCATTTTTCCACAACACAGACCTTTGCTAAATTGGTCTGCCAAAAAAAGAGAGCTGTTCCAATGAAGTTCCAAAGGTTTTATTGTGAATGCACATTTTATTTTTATTTTATTTATTTTATTTTTTTTATTAATATTTTTTGAGTGGGGGGCAGGGGTGGGGGGCGGGTGGTATAAATGACATGCTGTGATGACACAATCTGATACTTTAATAAATATTCTATATGTTATAATAATCTGGGCTCTGAATGCATCTATTTCCATCTAGTCCATTTTGCCTTGTTCCAGGTTTGTGGTGCATTGTAGTATTTTTGGCCAATGTATGCTGCTTCTTGTGTACCTTTCATGACGTAATAGGTTGTGAATTGTTTTCATATATGAAACATAAACATAGCTAAATGTAACATCCGTGTGCTGGTTTCACTTCTAGTTGAAGCGTTTTTTTTTTGTTTTTTTGGCACAAATTTAATGATCTAAATTCACATGATTGCACCAAACCACCAATACTTGTTTCTGATGTTAGGTACATGTATTTATAACATCTGGGAATGATTTTCTGTTGCCAAATTTAATGTAAGACGTTTTACAACCAAAAACTGCAGCACAAGATTTTCGTTTTTTGTTATTTACCTAAATATGCATTTCTGGCTTGTGACAAAATTGGGGCAGGAAAACATTGGGTGAACTTTTAACCCAAAGTTCAGAAGGGTATTATCTATCAAAAAATGCATTGAACAAGTAGTGCCCAGACAGTGGAGCGAAACTCATTTTCTAGGCACTTTTTTGGGGTTCAGCCCACGGCCTATAATAGAGAGATTCAACGAGGGTCTTACACACAGCCTCTCGGAGCTAAAATACACAGACTACTAGAATTTAGTTAGTCATCCCACCCAGTCCATCCGAGTCAGTGATGTCCAGCTCCAGGTTAGGGTTAAAAATGCAAACGTACCGAGGTCTGGCAAGCCAGATCCCGGGCGTTATGCACACGCACTACCGTGTCGCTAGGAACTCTCCTACCGCCGCTCATTCAGTGCCCAAGGATGTGTGGTCCCCAAAGTCCTCTTCCAATATTTTTCATATGATCGTCTCGTCTTGGTGTCCCATAAAACGGTCCAACTTGCAAAATCATGCACCTTAATTCTGACCACTTATGTTCCAAAAAATGTTTTACTAAGTGAGTCTCAGTTTTTTTTTATGATGTCTCATGCAACATCTGTGTTGGATCAGTCTTTGTCTTAGAGAATTCCGTGTTTCACCCACAGATTGCATTCAACATATATTGCAGTAAATCAAGTAAACACAATTCTTCTTTTCCAGATCATTTGGTTTATCCATTTTAATTAATTTATCCGTTTGTAAATTCAGAATGAATTGTTTGTTTTCAGGAAAAGCCTGTTTCTTTTTCCCCATGATTCTTAGAATTTTACTGATGACAAGTCTTTTAAATTTCTGGTTTCTTCGATAAGCTGCAATAATTTAATGATTTTTTAATGTTTGGGAATTTTCCTTGTGGTTTTTGAAATTTTCTGTTACAGCCAAAGTCAAGTCTAGACTCTGTTGCGAATATGTGGTGATCAACAGGACACACATTCCTGGGCGGTCATGCTCTGATTCTCTAGGTGATAAGAAGGCCTATCTAGATCGCCTCAGCAGGCTTCTAGAGTAACCCCTCTGCCGTAATACTCGAAACAAAGTTTGCACCGCCTGTTCAAAGTCTGGTATTTGGCTGCAAATTCTGTGATATCGTAATAATTGAGATTTAACAATTCCCCTGAATGTATGCGGTGGGTGAAAGCTAGACTTCCAGAGCAATGCATGTGTGTCTGTGTCTTTAAAATGCACTTTAAAGTCCAATGTTCCAGTGTTGTTCAAATCAGATCCTTTATATGTTGTAACATCCAAGAAGTCTACCATATTTTTATCAATTGTATATATGATGGTAATGGATTTTTGAAATGTGTTTAGATGGTCTGTAAAGGCTTTAAAATCCGCTGCAGAGTAAGTCCAAATCCCCCAAATGTCATCCAAAAATCTGAAAAATTGTAGCGACTTGAGAGGAGAAGCAGCCAACGCTGCCTCTTCCCAATCCATCCATCCATCCATTTTCTTGACCGCTTATTCCTCACAAGGGTCGCGGGGGGTGCTGGCGCCTAACTCAGCTGGCTCTGGGCAGTCGGCGGGGGACACCCTGGACTGGTTGCCAGCCAATCGCAGGGCACACAGAGACGAACAACCATCCACACTCACACGCGCACCTAGGGACTAGAGATAGACCGATATGCTTTTTTCAGGGCCGATACCGATTCCGATTATCGGTAGTCAAGGAGGCAGATAACCGATATTTGAAGCCGATATTCATTTGCAGTAAAAGTTCAAATGTTGGCACCAAATTTTTGAATAATGCAAACCCTAACAGTTCTTTACAATGGATTCTCACACTGCACTTTTCATTTTACATCCTTCTATCTGCAATAAGACGTTGGTGGCGGGGGGAGTTAAATGTGGGGCCAATGTGACATTACCTTTTATAGCATTTGGGATACTTGTAGTTTTATTCTATAAATGTTATATTTTTATATTTTGAAGTAATAGGAGGAACCCTGTCATTCAAAATGTGCATCAGCTGTGGCATTACTTATTACTACAGCAAAAAAAATTAAAAAATTCCATGAGAAAAACTATTCATCCCTGAACACCATACAGTTCTTGTAGACCTTATTATGATTATTGTTATTGTTACCATATAGACAGTTTTGATAAGCTGAGGATCTTAAATCGAGAACAGCAATATCATGCTACTCCTCTCTACAAGAGAACTGTCAAAAGACACTTCATCATGTAGTTTACTGCCACTTAGGATGCCCCAATCAACGCAGAAAAAGGTAGAGTAAAATAACTTGGTTATAATAATAGTAAGAATAACTTGGTTAAACAGACATTGTTGCGGTGGACCGCTGCCAGTTTCTGCTGTTTAATGTGTTTTACACTTATAGACACGTGTGTGTATATGGGCACACTATTCTCTCACTACTGTACTGTACTGTATCACTTAATGGCACAGATTTACTTGTCTAACTAATAACTGGGCTGCAACATTGCTAATTCACGGGTCAATAAAAAGGCTAACATCAAGATAGAAGACTCTTACAATCAACAGCTTAAAGATTTCAAAAAGTATGATCCCCACAATACATTCCCCCCTCCTCCTCCTAAATCAGTTACTGCTTTAAAAAAAAAAAAAAAAAAAAAGTTTGCGATTACAAGTCCTTTTCATAAATCAGTTTAAGAAAAACAAAAAAACTAAACAGTATATTTATTAGTTTTTTTAAATATTACAAAAACGATAAGAGGATAAAACCCATTTCCACACAGCGCATTCGTATATACAAACCTCATAAACTTAAACAACAACAAAAATACATAGAGACATCCGATAAAAATCGTATAGACACAAATTATAGCACTAGCGGTAACAAAACTAGAAACAGAAAAATAACATTTTATACGTGTACGCATCTGCAGAGAGGCTAAAACAACTTGCGCACTCAGCTCATGAGAGTGCCACCAACACCTTCTTTAAGCCTAATCCTTTTTAAAAAAAAAAATCTGTACATTTATTAGTTTTATAACGCATCAAAAACGTAAGAGGGGGTAAAATTCTTATGTACAACGCAATCTTATATACAACAACTCAAAAACATAAAATACATAGCTAGACGTACCTTCTTCACGTACGCGCCATATTCCTAACAGAATAAAAACATATTTCATACCCAGATACTTTCTAAAAAACTACAATCCTAAGCCTTACAGGGCTATCCATTGAAAGAATCCGAGCTAATAATTAGAAGATATTTCATTCATACATAATCAGATAAAAAGTCAAACGGAAACAGAGCAAAAATAAAACTACATCATCCTTCTTCACGTACGCGCCATATTCCTAACATAATAAAAACATATTTCATACCCGGATACTTTCTAAAAAACTACTAACCTAAGGGTTACAGGGCTATCCATTGAAAGAATCCGAGCTAATAATTAGAAGATATTTCATTCATACATATTCAGATAAAAAGGCTAACATCAAGATAGAAGACTCTTACAATCAACAGCTTAAAGATTTCAAAAGTATGATCCCCACAATACATTCCCCCTCCACCTCCTAAATCAGTTACTGCTTTTAAAAAAAAGAGTTTGTGATTACAAGTCCTTTTCATAAATCAGTTTAAGAAAAACAAAAAAACAGTATATTTATTAGTTTTTTAAATATTACAAAAACGATAGATGTTAAAACCGGTTTCCACACAGCGCATTCGTATATACAAACCTCATAAACTTAAACAACAACAAAAATACATCGAGACATCCGATAAAAATCGTATAGACACAAATTATAGCACTAGCGGTAACAAAACTAGAAACAGAAAAATAACATTTTATACGTGTACGCATCTGCAGAGAGGCTAAAACAACTAGCGCACTCAGCTCATGAGAGTGCCACCAACACCTTCTCTAAGCCTAATCCTTTTTAAAAAAAAAAAAATCAGTACATTTATTAGTTTTATAACGCATCAAAAACGTAAGAGGGGGTAAAATTCTTATGTACAACGCAATCTTATATACAACAACTCAAAAACATAAAATACATAGCTAGACGTACAACAAAAACGTGAGAGAGGGTAACCTTATGATGTCAAAGACCGCCTACAGCTTGTTTTCTCAGGTTGGGTGGGGTTGGTGTTTTGTAGACCGGAATTTCTCAGAGAGGGGAGAATGGAGGAAAACTCCAATTCGGTCATGTATTTGGTGAGGTAAGAGCATTTTAACACAGCTAAAAGCTCCGAAAATTTAATTTTTCATGTTGGTAACCCTTTAGTATTTTATTTACAAGCTCGTAAATATTCTCAGTGGTACATTTGTAGAAAATGTATATCCCCAAAGCAGATTTACAACTAGAACGTGAGCAACGCCTCGACGTGAGGTTCCTCTTTTGTTTTGTAGGAATTATTTGTATTTTCGTGATTTAGTGTCATTAGTATTATTATTTTGCACAGTGAATCACATTTAGGATAACATATAAGTATGTCTTTAAATCTGGTAAATGTGGAAAATTCCATTTTGAATTGCTACAGCCCTAAAATAAAAGTGTACACACCCTTCTTCATGTACAAATACATCTATGGTGTCATAAATTCAAACCGTGGATCCTTTCTAAAAAACTATTAACCAAGGGCTTACAGGAATACACTTTGTAAGAGACTAAGGTGTTAATCTACTAATAAGAAGATGATTTTGGTTAAATTGTTGCAAAGATCGGCTTTAAGATTAAAGATTAAGGGTTAAGTAGAGTATAAATCTATTAACGTATCAAGAAACTCAAAGTTTCATACTTTCAATTCTCTTAGTTTTAAAAAGAAGCAGACGTCTGACCAATAATGTCCACATGCAGTTCCTGCCTGAGTTTGTGATTACATATTCTCTTCAGAAATCAGTATGTTTTTAAACTAGTACAAATATTATCTTTTTTAAACACAAAAAAAAAAAAAAAAGGTAAACAAATTTTCACGTCCCTCCCCAAACAGCGTACTCTTATACACATCATAAACATAAAATAATAAAAACATACACGTCTAAGCATACCTATAAACATCACATATATATAAAATGTACAAATTCTAGCATCCATCGTCTTGTAATAGATACCATATAAAAATAAAACATATCATTTGTAACCGAAACGTAAATGAGTTGAGTTTGGTTTAATATAGGGACAGTGTTCAGTAACATTAAAAAGATGGCTGCGGGGGATTTAGTACGATGCTAGTTTCGATCTGCCGTCGCCAAAAATTTAAAATTAACCCCACTTAATATTTAAAGGCTACTCTAATGCCATACATTGTTCCGTCATCCAAAATGTATAATTTACAAATTGAATACCTTTGAATCAAATTTTAGGTTTTACATTCATTATCAACATTTTAATACCCTAATTTACTTTTGTAGACTAACTTTATTGTGTTCATCCTACCAAAATGTCTTTATTACATTGCTATCAAATACAACGCACAAAACATCAACCGATTAATTTCATGCCTCACTCTATTTAAAATTAAAAATACAGACAAACTTATCACATTCTAATACCTACCTCCCTCTCTTAATCATAGGCTGTAACATCCTTAGACCTTTAGATGGCGCCGTTTACCGCAGCGTGAGGGAGTCACACCTCTCCGCCATCCTCCGTTTAGCTTTTTACATAGTCACACAAGTTTTTAGTCTAGGAAAAAGGGGGGAATGCGGTTCTGAAATGGGTTAAATAGCCGTCCTATACGCACGAATAATCTATTTTTTCGTCTGTATTTCCCCCCTCTCCAACTCCTTCGGTTAGAAACAGACGCCCTTTATTTTTTTATTTTATTTAAAAAAAAAGAAAAAACCCATCGAAGGAGACGCAACTTCATATTCTGAAACACCGGTAAGTTTCTTTTATTTATTTATTTAAAAAACAAGAAGTAAATAGATTACATTTTTTAATATTCACAACACTTTAACTCGATTAAGAGACCCTCGTACTATTTTACATTCACGCACGCACATGCCCGATAGAGGCGCCGGGGGACGCTTCCTATCGCACGACTTAGTGTGAAGTATCACTAAGGTGGTGGGGAGCGCTTCCTCCGCGACTTCAAAAGCTGGTAGGGTCCTTCCCAGGAGTACGGAAGGGGAGGGGTGATGGGTTCACAACCTTATATACCGGGGGTATATCACGACTCCTGGGGTC
Source organism: Festucalex cinctus (assembly GCF_051991245.1). Taxonomy (NCBI): domain Eukaryota; kingdom Metazoa; phylum Chordata; class Actinopteri; order Syngnathiformes; family Syngnathidae; genus Festucalex; species Festucalex cinctus. Next base: position 24,349,440 of record NC_135423.1, on the reverse strand, counting down.
TTGCAATGGGGGAGGGCCGGGGGGGGTGCTTCCTGCAAGACTTCAAAAGGCGTGTCCTTCCTGTGACACGATGAAAAGTTTTTTATCAGGACGAAAACGATTTATGGTTAGCAGACGGTAGAACTATGGGGGGTCTTGCTAGGGGGGAGAGGGGTATCCGGAAACATATGTTTGCTGGGGGTGCAGGATGTCATCAATCAATTTTGACAGGAGCTGTCTTCGGCTTCTGATTGGCTAGGGTTGTGAGGGGGGAAGGGAGGGGGGACCGGAAAACATATGTTTGTTGGGGGTGCAGGATGTCATCAATCAATTTTGACAGGAGCTGTCCTCGGCTTCTGATTGGCTAGGGTTGTGAGGGGGAAGGGAGGGGGGACAGGAAAACATATGTTTGTTGGGGGGTGCAGGATGTCATCAATCAATTTTGACAGGAGCTGTCCTCGGCTTCTGATTGGCTAGGGGGGCGGTGAGGGGGCGGGGGTTAATTCAAAATAACGGGTTCTGATTGGTTGGGGGGCGGGGCATCTGTCAAATTTTGACAGGTGGTCCCCCGCTTCTGATTGGTTAGGGGGAGGTGCTTAATTCAAAATAACGGCTTCTGATTGGTTAAGAAGGCGGAAGTGGGCGGGGCTTAATTCAAAATAACGGTTTCTGATTGGCTGGGGGGCGGGGCTTAATTCAAAATAACGGCTTCTGATTGTTTCTAGGGGGCCATAAATCAGTTTTTGACGTTTGTCGTCCTTTACCTATATATAGCATCAAATATTGCCTTCAAAATTTAATTTGTCCAAAAAGAGCAAATACAAGCTCCAAAAAATCTCAAACTTCTCATGCAACTTAATAGTCACGGCCTGAAAACATCTATATGATAAAATTCAGTTATACATATAGCGCCACCTAGTGGTGACAATAAGTCATACTTTACATTTTTATCTGTTGTGCCAAGCTCGTTGAAGGGATCCAGTTAAAAATTGGTCAGAAAAGCCTTAAGATGTTGATCATGCCCCACACTGAATATTGTAACTTTTCACCAAAGGGCATGGCCTATACAGTGCCGCAAAGTCTGATAATTTTTTGTGATCATAAAAGCTGCTTTAACTTGACCGAGATAATCCTTTTTTTTTTTTTTTTTTTTTTTTTTTTTTTTTTTTTTTTTTTTTTTTCTTTTTTTTTGAAGAGCTCAGAATTGTTCATTCGGTAGTCTTACCGATTCAACGTCTTGTCATCATTGCTCTTTTCCTTTTTTTTTTTTTTTTTTTTTTTTTTTTTTTTTTTTTTTTTTGTGTGTGTGTATGTGTGCGTGCGTTTGCGTGCGTGCGTTTGCGTGCGTGCGTGCGTTTGCGTGTGTGCGTTTGCGTGCGTTTGCGTGCGTGCGTGCAAATACGTATAAATTTATACTCATTCATTCACCTAAAACCTTATAAATATCCCATTACCCTTCGCCTTAACCAGGTACTTCAGAATCTTGCCAGAGTCGTGAGATTTAAATGGTCAGGAGACCAGAGAAAAGGTCAGAAAAAAAAGAAATAAAGAGAAAAGAAAGGTAAATCAAAGTGACATCCAGCACCGACCAAACACTTCCTGCCTTCCCCATGATTACAAAATCAAAGTCTTACGCCAACCCCGGAAGCCTCTAAATTCCAGCAAATTTAGCGAGATCTCAAGAGCCCAGAGGAAAAACTAAAGAGAGGAAGGAGGGAAGGATCGATAAGGCAGAGTGAGATCAATAGAAGCCAGTACATCCAATCCATCAAAGTGAAGTCCAGCACCAACAAGACCCCTCCTGCGTGGTTACAAAACCGGAGTCTTATGCCAACCCCAGAAACCTCATACTTCTAATAAATTAAGATCTCAAGTGACCAGAGGAAAAACTAAAGAGAGGAAGGAGGGAAGGATAGATAAAGAAAAGTGAGAACCACAGACACCAGCACCAACTGATTCAAGGGGCTGTGGGAGGGAGAGGGTACTTCTGTTGAGTTTCAGTAGATGCTGGTGCGACGGATCTGGCATGCATAAGGACCACCACCAAAGAGAGAAGCCGTCAACCGCGGTCCAGCAAAGCGAGCACCCCCCCCCCCCCCCCACCCCCCCCGGAATCCCCAGGCCGCGGCAGCACCAAGGCCACCCCCAAGCCACCCGAGCGGACACCGGTCAGCGAGCCGACCCAGATACCCGGAACACCCCCGCCCCAGCCCCGGCCCACACCCCCGAGCCCAAGGCCGCAGAACGAGGCCCAGCGGGCCCCCACAGCGCCCCACCGGTCCCCAGCCCCCATCCCCCCACGACCCCCCCGCACCCCACCCAAACCCGCCATCCACCACGACCCAGGCCCCACCACCCCCGACCCCCAAACCCCCGAACACACCCCGACCCCCAGCACCCAACCCCCCACCCACCCATACCTCCACCCCCCCCCCAAACAAGCCGCCCCCCCCCGACGGCCGCCACCCCCCCCCCCGCGAACCCGGCCCCCCGCGAGAACCCCCCACCCCCCCCCGGAAACCGGCACCGGGCAGCAGCGCAGAGAGGGAAGATGTGCCCACCCCACCTCCAGCCGCGCGAGATTTGCACCGCGGCGGGAGGGGGGAAGCAGAGGAGGAAGCACCAGGGGAGAAGGCGGGACACCAGAACACCGAGCCCGGTGGGGAGAGGCCCCGGTCGTCACGCCAGAGTACAAGTGACACCTAACCCTGTTACTGAGTCCGCCAGCTCGCCGACTGGCGAGCTCTACCCTTACACCGTGAATGTGGCCCCACCCAGTGTATATACAAGTGTGTGCGTGTGGTGCATTAAAATTGGGAGCAGGTGAGTCGGAGCAGAGGGAAAAAATTTCCCCTACTCCGACACACCCGTATCCCCCCCCAAAAAATGAATATGTATATGTGTGGTGCATTAAAAAAGGGAATGGAGGGACAAAGTGGTGGGGCAGGGACACAAATGGGGGGGACCACAGCGCTGCCAGGCACTGCAGTCCATCCCCTCTGATGGCTCCCCGCCCCAACTCACCCCTCCCCTTGGACGTGAGGTGCATTAAAATTGGAGGGGAGTTGAAGGGTGAAGACGGTGTTTCCACCCTTCCCCACCCCACCAAGAAATGTGTTGTGTGCCCTATGTGTATATTTACAAAGTGTATAGTGCAAGCTAGTGAAGTGAGTAAGAGGAGCGACCAGCGGGGCCTCACCCAACCCGGCGGGTGTAGGTGGCACGCCCGCCCCCCAGCACCCCCACCCCCCGCCGCCCCCCACCTCATCCACCCGGCACCACAATGGGCGGACAGCCAGCGCAGCAGGGCTACCGGACAGCCCACCAGCCACCGGGGCCCGCCCGGGGCACCAGGAGTTATACCGGAGCGGGGCAGGCCCCAAACCCTCGCCCGGCCCCCGGAGCCCGACGCCCGGGCCGGGGAGGGAGCCCCAGGCCCAGGGAGAGGGAGGGGGAGGGGCCGCAGGGCAGACAGGGAAGGGGGGGGGGGGGGCGGGGGAAGCGGGGAGAAGACGACAAGAAGGCGAAAGGGCGGCTGCAGGGCAGGAGGCGGGGGGGGAGAGGAGGAGGGAGGGCGACAAGGGAAAAGGGACCGGGAGGCAGAGGAGGATGGGCGGGAGGAGGCGAGGAGGGAGAGGCGACGGGGGGGAGGAAGGGGGAGGGGAGAGGGAACCACGGGGCACACCGGAGGCCCACCCACCCCGAACCGCGCCGCCGGGCACGGAGCAGCGGACCGCGCCGGGACGGCACCGCCCCGGGCACCAGGGGAAGCACCCCAACACCGCACCCCACAGGGGGCCCAGGGAGCGGCCAAGACGCAACCGCCACCGAGCAGACAACGGGGGGGGGGGGGGGGGGGGGGGCAGAACCACCCCCGCCCGACCACAGGGGACGGCGTCAAGAAAATTGACTAATTAGCATGCAGTAACACCAAGTGTTGATGCTTAGTGCCCACTAGAAATAGATCTTAAGGAGTTATTGAGTATAGTGTCGTATAGTGTGGTATGCTCGAGCCCACTAGCAGCAACTAGGTTCCTGACTATATAAAAATAAAAACAATCAGATACAAAATACCAAATACAGGAGCAGCGAAAACAGAAGTTGTAACGATGTGGTGGCTCTCGTTAACAGGCAGAATCTTGGCAGGATTAAGTTGCCAAATTGAGATTAAAATATTCTATGTACATAGACCATATTTGTTTAAATCTTGATACTTGATTTTTATTTAAGGCAGAGATTTTTTCCATTGAGATATAATTTATTAGTAAGTTTAACCAGTGGTCGATATTTAGAGATTGTTTATTTTTCCAATTGACAAGGATTATTTTTTTAGCAATAGTAAGGGCTATAAATATAGATTGAGATTGTTTACATGGTCGCTCAGTTATTGTTAAGTCACCTAGTAAACACAGTCTTGGAGATAAAGGAAGCCTACAGTTTAATATATCAGCGAGCTTTTCCAAGATTTTAGTCCAGAAATGCAGCACTGGAGTACATGACCATAAAGCATGAAGATAAGTATCGGCAGTGTTTTGTGAGCACTGGAGACAAATGTCGGAGTCAGAGAGTCCCATTTTTTTCATCATATATTGTGTAATATATGTTCTATGAAGTATCTTATATTGGATAAGTTGCAAATTTGTCTGTTTGGTCATTTTAAATACATTTTCACAGATTTGGGTCCAAAAGTCTGGTTCCGGAACTATAGACAAGTCTTTTTCCCATTTTAAAGTCGGTAAATACGTTTTATTTGTGTATAAAAATAACTTATATATTTTTGATATTTTCTTTATTGTTGTTGGAGAAAGCTTTATAATATCTTTAGCTAAGACAGGCAGTTGGAGCGTATCTTGAAGTGTTGGGATTTGTTTCTTAACCATATTTTTAACTTGCAGATAATGTAAGAAATTTCCCTTTTTTATTTCATATTTCTGGACCAAGTTTGTATATGATATAAACTTATTATCTGAGAAAAGATGATGAAGGTGTGTAATTCCTTTCTGCTCCCATAGGCTTAAATGGAACGACTGATTATTAAGTTGAAAGTCGGGGTTATGCCAAATGGGAGAGAGCCCACAGGGCGCCAATTGGGAGTTTGTAATTTCTAATGCCTTCCACCAGGCAGTCAGGGTGGCGGCTATCATTGGGTTTTTAAAACAATTATGTCGTCTTATTGATTTTGTAATAAAGAGTAAATCTGACAGTCTAAGATTATTACAATCCTTCTGCTCCAATTCCAACCAACAGTTAGTATCTCTGTTGGGTTGTGTCCATAGCACAAGATATTGTAGTTGATTAGCTAGATAATAGTACATAAAGTTTGGTGCCTCTAAACCTCCTTTAGATTTACTTTCCTGAAGAGTAGATAGACTAATTTTGGCTTTTTTTTTATTCCAATAGAATTTTATGATAGCAGAGTCCAGCGATTGGAACCAGTTAGACGTAGGTTTAAATGGAATCATTGAAAATAAATAATTAATCTTTGGTAAAACTTTCATTTTTATAGTAGCTATCCGTCCTATTAAAGAGATCGGAAGATTATTCCAGCGTTCCAGGTCACTACGGATACTATCCAATAATGGTGAAAAATTTAAAGAAGTTAATTCAGTTAACTTAGGTGAAATTTTAACACCTAAGTATTTTAAATTACCTGTAGGAAAGGAGTAGTGTGGATCCTGACTTGTAGGATTCCATGAATTTTCTGTAATAGGTAATAATGTTGATTTTGTCCAGTTAATAGAGTAATCTGATAAGTGAGAGAATTTAGTTATTAATTTAAATGCTTCCCCTAGCGAAATAGCAGGTTCTTCTAAATAGAGTAATATATCATCGGCATATAGATTAATTTTATGTTCTATTGTCCCGGAGTGGATTCCTTGGATCCGTCTATCCTGACGTATAGCTAATGCAAGCGGCTCAATAAATATAGCAAATAATAAAGGAGAAATTGGGCACCCTTGTCTTGTTCCCCTTTGTAAAGTAAAACTCTGTGATGTAATCCCATTAGTAGTAACTGTAGCTTTAGGAGAATCATATAATATTGAGACCCATTGAATGAATGACTCCCCGAAGCCGAATTTATTTAAGACAGCAAAGAGGAAGGACCAGTTAACTTTATCGAATGCTTTTTCTGCATCCAGCGAAATAACAACTGCCTTTTTATCATGCCGCTGTGACATACTAATCAAGTTAAAGAGTCTCCTAATATTATTAGTAGAATGACGACCTTTAATAAAACCTGTTTGATCACTATGAATAATTGTCGAGATTACCGTCTCTAATCGAGATGCCAAGGCCTTAGCGATAATTTTAATATCGGTATTAATTAGTGATATCGGTCGGTAACTTGACGGGAGGGTAGGGTCTTTTTCTGGCTTTAATAAAAGTTTAATTGCTGCTATATTCATATCTTGACGTATATCACCTTTACTTTTAATTTCAGTTACTACTCTTAGAAATAATGGAGCAAACATTAACCAGAAATGTTTAAAAAATATAGCCGGAAAGCCGTCTGGACCAGGTGCTCTGCCATTAGGCATACTGTCTAAAGCACGATACAACTCATCTATAGTAAGCGGGGTATCGAGAATATCTTTATGTTCAATAGATAACTGAGGTATATTTAAGCTGTTTAGGAATTCCTCAATATATTCAGGGTTAGGTCTATTAATTTCTGTGTATAGATTTCGATAATAGTTATAAAAAATATGGTTAATTTCTTCTGGTGATTGTGTGCATTCACCATTTATATCTTTAATAGCCGTTATAAGAGATTTTTCCCGATTCCGTTGAAGTTGATTTGCCAGGAATTTACCTGATTTATTATTATGTTCAAAATTATTATATCTCAACTGTTGTATTATAAACTCTGTCTTTTTAGATAACATGTTATCTAACTGTATTTTTATATTCTGTAGTTCTATCCATATTTGATTATTTGGGTTTAATACATATTCATCCGTTAGTTGTTTAATTTTATCTTCCAGGTATTTTTCTAATTTTTGATCCTGTTTCTTTTTATAAGTTGAATATGATATAATTTTCCCTCTAATTACCGCTTTCCCTGCTTCCCAGAGAAGAGATGGAGATATATTTGGAGAGTCATTTATTTCCAAAAAATCTGCCCACTCCCTTCTAATAATTTTATCAAACTCTACGTCTTTCAGTAATGAGATGTTAAAACGCCATATCGGGGGAGGTTTAAAGGTAGAGTCAATTTGTAGAGTGAGGGAGACTGGTGCATGATCACTTATAATTATAGAATGTATTTTTATAGCAGTTTTATCAACAATAGAATTATTTGTAAGGAAAAAATCAATTCTTGAGAATGATCGGTGCACAGCAGAGAAGAAAGTAAATTCCTTCTTAGTTGGGTTTTGAAGTCTCCAGCCATCGCTGAGGCCAAAATCCTCCATATACTCATCTATTACTTTAGCGGATCGTAATCGCCTTGTATATATCGTATTATTAGAACGATCTATTAACGGGTTCAAGACCGTGTTAAAATCACCTCCAATAATAATAGTAGAATTTGTTGCTAAATCGAGTAACCGAGAGAAAAATTCATGGAAAAAATCAGGGTCATCATTATTTGGGGCATATAAATTACCAATTGTATATACTTTATTAAATATAGTTACCTGGATAATAATATATCGGCCCTCTAAATCTGTTACTATATTATTTAGAGTAAAGAATAAATTCTTATGTATAAGTATAGAGACACCTCTTTGTCTACTATTATAGGAGGCAGAGTAAACTTGACTAAAATTTTTATCTATAAATAATTTTTCTTCTGATTTTTGTAAGTGGGTTTCTTGTAGGAGACAAATATCTGCCTTAAATTTTGAGAGATGGTCTAAAATTTTTATTCTTTTTGCCTGGGAGCGAGCGCCACACACATTCCAGGAGACCAGAGCTAATTTCTGCATACAAGCAATATAGACTCAGTCTTATGTATACATCTATATAAGCTGCTTATTAATATTAACATATTGTAGGATAGCAAAAGAGTAATTAGGCAATTTATATAATTTATATAAAGAGAGAGATAGCAAGTAGATAAGTATAATAGTGAAGAAACGTGGGGGGAAGTGAGTGTGAAGGAAATCTGTGGGGGATTCAACATAACAATACACCAGTAAATGGTGACCTAAGCGAGATTATTATTATTATTATTAATTTATTTTTTTAAGAATATATTTCTATATTATTATTATTATTATTATTATTACTTTATAGCCTATGCATAATATAAATTCATATTCTATTTCGTAACCCATTATCCATACATATACATACATATACATATACATATATATACATATATACACATATACATACACATACATATACATATACCTACGTCAAATAATCACACAATGCTCGGCTCTACCAATTGTCAGTTAGAACAGCCAAGGGGTCGAGGTTGGGTTTCGGAATAGCTGGCCGTCGATATATAATTTATCAACGACCATCGAAGTCCGTTTACCCTCCTGTCTATTTTGTTTCATGATAGGAAACAGTACTTTTCGCCGCTCGTTTATCTCTCTTGGGAATTGATCATTCATCCCGAAAGATGTCCCTTTGAGCTCCCGTCCTTTACTTTTTACCAATTCTTTATGTTTAAAATGTTCGAACTTAGCAATAATAGGACGGGGCTTATTGCCCTTACGAGCTCCGAGCCGGTGTACACGGTGAAAAGAGATATTATTTACCGTCTCCTGTGGGATCTTTAGCGATGATGTCATGAATTTTTTTATCTCACCCTCTGGATTATCTGGAGAATTTTCGGATATACCTGAGAATATTAGATTTTCCCGCATACTACGGGATTGAACATCTAAGACCGTTTCCTTTAGCATTTTATTTTCCTTTTTAATCGTCTCCAACTCGGCTGTGACAGCGACGAGAGAGGAGCGTAGCTCGGAGTTATCGCATTGGAGATCGCTTACCTGTTGGCTAACGAATTCCAAACTTGCCTTTAATTCTTTGACGTCCTCGCGGATAAGACAGAGGACGTCAAGTTTTTTATTTATGGAATCCAGCATACTCACCGATACGTCGGCGGTTGCTAAATCGTCCGTGTCTGTTGACGAGTCATTTTTCCTTTTTTTTTTCGAAGGATTATCCCGACTGGCCGCCGGCTCATCCATCGCGCAGCTATAAAAATGATCGTCAATAAAACGTTCGAGGTCGTCCACACTGGATAATATTTCCGATCTTTCTTAGAAAAGAAAAAAATCGAATTTATCTAATCATTAAATTCGGGTTTAATTAGAAATATAAAGCTAATTCTATTTTAGCAGCAGAGCGCCGCCATGTTAGATTTTCCCAGTCTCGCTACCGGTCACGCGATAGTCACAGCATCTCGCGATGGGAAATGACCGAGATAATCCTATCTTCTCAAAATTCCACACATTTGATGAGAGTCCAGCCCTTATGATATCTACAAACTTATATTTCATCTTACTGATAGCGCCATCTACTGGCAATTTTTTATTATTATGATTTCTCTTCACCGTTTTTGTCCAACCACGTTAACTGGACCTGCCTCATATTTGCTCAGATGTGGGTTTTGACCTTCATGATGTCACAACAGGAGGTTTGTGAGTTTTCGCGAATCGCTGTGGGCGTGGTGAAGCGCAGTTCGCCAAGAAAACAATTTTGAGGGGCTAAACTGGCACAGAAACACATGAAACTTGGCACACACATCTGCCCTGGCAAAATGAGCAATATTTTATCGTGGATTGTGCTATTTTTACAAAAATGACTCAATAGCGCCCCCTAGAAATTTTTAACGAAGCAGCCCCGGTTATACGTTTAAGCAAGATCTACGGAAATTTTTAGGTGTATGAGGAAGCCCAAGACCTACAAAGAAAGTCTCTTGGACCCATATGCTAAAATGAACAGGAGGTGAGCTACGAATTTTTCAATGTCCCATTTTTGGCGATTTTTTTCACATTTACAGGGGGCATACTTTTTCCCACTTCTCCTACACGTTTCATCCGACTGACTTCAGCCTTGACCTTGACCATGTCAAGACCTGAGCCAGGGGAAAGAATCTCGACTTTTCGGAATACTATTATGATGAGGGTGGGGCATCAAATTTTGTGTTTTCAGATGAAAAAGGCTATGCTTCATAACTCCCCAGTACATGCTCCAAAAAATCCCAAACTTGACAAGTATGTTTATAGTCGAGGCCTGAAGGTATCTTTATGACAACATTCAATTTTATATGCAGCGCCACCTAGCCCTTGAGTCATAAAAAAATAAAATACCCCACTTACGGTATTTTTACAAAAATCGTAAATACGTTTTATAATGAAAAAGGATATGCTTAATAACTCCCCAGTACATGCTCCAAAAAATCCCAAACTTGACATGTATGTTTATAGTCGAGGCCTGAAGGTATCTCTATGACAACATTCAGTTATATATGCAGCGCCACCTAGCCCTTGAGGTAGGGCTGGGCGATATATCGATATAAAAATTACATCGATATATTTTTAAATGGGATATGGAATTAGGCCATTTCGTCTATATCGATATAGTTAAACTTGCGCTGTGTGCTCCGCTTCTGCTCTACTCATTGAGTATTTTAGTCGTGACGTCAGCGCCCACCCTGACATACTTCCGGGTCCAAGTGCGGAAAAGACTAGTTCTTTTCAATATGCCTCAGTGCTGTGTACCTCGATGTTTAAACCGACCAGAGACCAAAACAACGACGAAACTGTCATTTTACCGCTTTCCCCCCAACGACAAGGATAAAAGGAAATGGCTGCAGTTGATAAGGTAAGTTGTAATGTGAATAAATATATAGAAAACTAAGTTTATTGCCGATGTCAGCGTTAGCGCCGATGTTAGCCACATGGACCTTGCACAAAGATTTAATTGTAGCCCAGCCACATAACCAACATCTTCCTCACCATTGTTTGTGCACTGTATGACATTTTGTATGTCGGGATGCTCAAGAACAACATCCCCTCCACAGCCAAGAATCGGTCATCTCTGCCAGAGTGTTTCCGGCCCTTTCCCAACTGTAGGATTGTGCTGGATTGCACAGAGGTTGCTGTCTCCAAGAATGAGAATCTTGACAAACAGTGCCAATTGTACAACCAGTACAAAGGACGAACCACAATGAAAACTCTAATTGGCATGGCTCCAAATTGAGTGATTACCTTTGTCAGTGACTTGTACGGTGGGAGTGCCTCAGACAAGGCAATAACGGCAGATTGTGGAGTTCGGAAATATCTACAACCAGGTGATATGGTAATGGCAGACAAGGGGTTCACAATTAGAGACATTTTACCAGAAGGGGTTTTGCTCAACATTACGTCCTTTCTTGTCAATGGACACTTCACACAGGAAGAAGTAAACAAAAACAAACTCATCTCCAGTGCCAGGATCCATGTGGAACGTTCCATTCAGAGGTTGAAATGTTATACCATTTTGGACAATATCCCACCTCAGTCCAGCAAAAATATCAATAAGATACTTAAAGTATGTGTGTGCATACCAAATTTGCAAACACCAATCATTCGTGAAGTTTCATCATTTGAATAAACATTTGGAAAAGGGAAAGACTTGAATGCTCTTTATATCGAGGTTGAACAAATATATTTTTGTATTTTTGCAAGGTACCGAAACATTTTATAACAGCATGCAGTGTTTTTAGCAGCTTCACATTATATTGTATTATTGCATATTTCTACATACATATACATCTGCATGCTTTCTAAGTTACATTTGTTGAGCCTTTGCACATGTACGAGTTAAACATCTGTCAGAATCTTAGGAAGGAAAACATCTTTAGAAAATGTTTCTAGAATGTCAATATTTACAGCCCATGCTGGGTCCTTCAGCACTCGCATGACTACAAGGTCCAGAGGGGTCCATACAGCCAGGTGACATGTGGTGGCTCCGGTGAGGTGTAGGTTGCCCTGTATTTGATGCCGGTAGTTATGGGTTTCTTTCAGTGTCAGGGAATCAGTCACTGGATCTAAATGCAGAAAGAAGTCCTCACTCTCTGCTGCTTGCCAGATCATTTTGTTTTTGGCTAACCAGGGACATTTCACCTAGAGGTGGGTGATATGCAAAACATCACTATTGTGAGTAATAGTATTTTTGATTAAATGCCTAGCCCTAGTACACATACTGTATACAAAATAACTTTACCTCAATAATACAGTCATCAGACACTGTCCAGTCTGGAGATGCACCGAGCAGGCCACTGTCTGACAGGAACATTCCCCTCTCCTGGATAACAGCACCCGTTTGCTCTGTGTATTGCTGCTTTGCCACTGGCTCATGGGTGATTCCCCAATCACATGCCTTGAGAAGAGGGTAAAAAACATACCAGTCACTTAGCTTTAATAAGTTAATTCTTATAGATAATGACGCCATCATTTTACATAATGCCCTTATACTTTTGAGCATTTACTGAGGTTGTACTGGCCAAGCAGGGTCTTAAATAAGGAAGGAGGGAAGGACCTTCTCTTGACTGCTGCTAAGGCCAAACCAAAGTTGCTGGCTGTTAGGCGCTTCTTGCGATAAGCCATCCTGTTACAAATACACCCAAAATATAATACTGTTCACCTAGACAACAGGCATGCTTTAGTTCTATCTTGTTTAGCTGGTCATTTTGAAATAGAAATGTTAACATTTTTAGGAATTAGTATTGCATTTTTATTGTTACCATAAATAGTTCTTTGATTGCAACACTGTGGCGCTCTCAATCTGCTGCTTCTCCTCCCCAGTCACGGAAAACGATGATAAAATATAAAGAGCCTTGTCCTCAGCGTCAGCAAAACCTGGACTGGTTTCCAGGCCATCCCATGTCTTGATAGGGAGTGTCTATATTTAAAGTTAAGTACACAGTGAGGGATGTATTATTCAGTAAATAACACTCTTGATTAAATTGATGCAGACCAAACGATGATCGCAGTGAATGGCAAGTGCTTACATACTGTACATTGTGTCGTTTACATTATGTTAAACCAAAATGGTCATGGGCATATACTATTTAATGTTTGCTTTTAATTATACCAGTTAAGATTCAAAATCATGCTAAGGTTCAAATTATGATCAACTAAACCTTTATCAATAATCATTGGACATAATTATTCAGTGTGTGGTGAGATGATTGGTGGCCTAATCGAATTACCAAAAACTACCTGAGGTGTTTCTGGACACAGACTTGAGCCACTCCATTCCAGTGAAACGGCCAAGCTGTGACAATGATTGAAGGTCCCAGTCCTTGTCCTCCTGGGTAACAGGCCTTTTGATTCCAGCTGAAATAATAGTATAATGCATAGTACGATAATTAATAAAGTAATTGAGACCATTTCAAGTCAGACTACTATCTCAAAACCCCTCTATAGGCACTACTCAATTGTACAGCTTTAAGCTTAATATCAATGTTTATCTTGTAATGCTCCAACTATTTAAAGAAAGAATCTTGTTTAATAAAAGATCCCGTTCAATAAAGAATATTGTGTACACTACAAATAATAAAATTTAACAATTACTTACCTAGTGATGTAGATGGTATCATCATAGACACTCTCTTGGCGATAATCTCGTCAGATTTAGGTGGCTTGGCCTTTTTCCACGCACATTCCACATCCGTGCAGGACACATTTTTCTCCACCCAAATCAGTAAAGCTGCCATATGATGGCACTTGTCTTTGCCAATTGGGCACTGGCATGTGCTGTACTTCACCTGCTGACTTTCTACATGCACCTGTATTGAGAACAACTATATCCCTCACACCAACCCTAACCTTTTAAACATCACATTTGCATTAGCCCCGGGAGGTGGGTGTGTGTGTGTGTTGGGGGGGCTTTTCATTACCCAGCACATCGAACATGCTAATGAACGTGGCAAAATAATTTTATATACCTGGACAAGATATGAAAGGCCAGGGAATGTGGTGGCAACAACCATAAATATCATGGTACACTGAAAGTTAGCTCTGGTCCATAACCTAATGCACTTTACTGCTGTTGCATTTATGATTAAATGCAGATGGGTGGATGGATGGATGGATGGATATGCAACTGCAGTATTTGCATGAGGCTATGGTCCAGGTGTGACTGAAAGTTCACTTTGGATCAAGTCTGTCATATCTGTATTAATGTGTATATATACTTTTACAAAAAATATCAATCAGGACAACTCATTGCCTAAAAATAAAAAAGGACGCTGATTTTTGCAGATCTCAACAATCATCAAAACCCTGTCCTACTTTTTTGAGGGACACTACAACTTTGTCAACTGTAATTCCTTGTACTTTATGTATTGTGCCATCCCAGGCAAGTTTAAGAGGAAATTGTCGGCGCAAACCACCTTGTTTTGTGACCCGTTCTTCCTCTGGTTCAATAGCAGTGGAACTAGGGCTGGGCGATATATTGATATAAAAATTATATATATGAGGCCATTTCATCTATATCGATATAGCGCTGTGTGCTGCGTCTGCTGCACTCACTGCCCCATACTGCCCCCTTCCCCTCCTCTTTTGTGCACAGGTGGTGTGAGGGGGAAGGGGGTGACACTTCACACATGTGAAGTACTCATGCAAATCGCGGTAAAAAATAAAATAAAATAAAAAAGGGAGAAAGGGAGGGGCGACACTTCACACGTGTGTAAAGCACACTTCTCCTTCACTCTCTACTTCTTTTCTCCAACACGCCAAGCACGGCAGAAGAATTGATTGTACGCAGTAGGCGACAAGCAACAGCGAATTACGTATCGCGTCGCCTCCCATGTCAAAATGGACACACGGGAGGCGACGGGGTACTTGTCGCCACACACGGGAAGCGACAAGCAGTTGCGACGGTGGCAGAGACGAACGTCACCCTCTCGCGCGGCTTGTTGACAATAGATTTGATTGGCTATTAAATTGGAGAGAATCATTGTAAACGGACGTTCCACTACAGAGTTCGAGGATGAAGATTCACAATATATTACTGGAATATTACTTAACTATTGTTACTAAGTGACCTGTTCACGTCACAGAAATCACACACAGAAAGTGTCATATAAAACTGGATGATGAGACCCTGCTAAAATTAGATCCTCCCATTTTGCTGTGTATCGCACTGTCAAGCATGCCCCGCGTTCATTGGCTCATCAATGAAACCTTCGCGGATTGGTTGAAGCCTTGGCGACGGGACAAAAGTTGAACATGGTTTATTTATTTTATTTTTTATTTTAGTTTTTTAATGCCTTTATTAATTTCAAGATCAACAAGCACCCAAATCAAACTGAGCACATAGAACAGAACCGTGCTGTCGCGATGTTTCAACTTTCTAGTATCGCGTCGCGGACCTACGCAGACGTGTACGCGCACGATTTTTCACATGCACGAACGTCACGTGTCGCTGAGAGGGAAGAGGGGAGGCGATTTTCGCCTTGTCGCCTTGCTTCCATAGGAAATGAATGGAAAGCGAGCAACGTCGCCTCCCGTGTGGCAAGCCCCTGAGCCAGCGAGCAGCAGTGAGCATGAATGGCTAGCAACAAGCTACACTACACTCGCTACACCGAGAGGAGAGCAATAGACAAGTGCAAGCGAGGGGTGGACCGTGGAAGCACTACAAATACTTTTCACCATCTAAACAGTGCCACAAATTTAAGGATAAGGTGTGTGTGGCTGCATGCTGCAGGAGCTCCAGTCATAAACCGTCAGTTAGGGTTTGTCATATTTTGTCCTTTTGTAATGATCCTTATTTGCATCTGTGGATTTCTCCGAAAGGGGAAGAAATTCTGTAATTTTATTTCAGTAAACCACTTATAGTTATCAGTGTATATGTGTGTACTTTTCTCGTGCATAGAGCTCAGAAAAAGATCGGCTGATTATAGTTTATAGGATATTTTTAAGATTATATTTTTATTTAACTGTGCACCTACAGTCAGAGCTTTAATTAAAAAAAAAATGGTTACACAGCATTTATATTTTATTTGAACAACAGAACATTTTCATGAACCAGGTGAAGAAAACTGTTTATTATTTATTCATTTGATTTAGCCCCTATTCACTGAAATATCTGGTTTCAATAAAACTATTTGTGACATGTTATATTTTAGCTTTGACTCAAAATTTTCTTGCGGAGGGGAAAAAAAAAAATATATATATATATATATATATATATATATATATATATATATTAGGCCTGTGATGGTTTTTGAAAACTGTTAAAGCCGATCGGTTCAACAGTTTCGGTTCGGCCTGCCTGTGTTCCGTTCGGTCGCTTTCACACAACTTTTTTTTTTGTTTTTTTGTTTTTGTTTTTGTCCCCGTTCATGAGCGCTGTTCCAATATGGCGGCTTCCATAGTCACGGCGCGTCATGGCCATGCATCATATCCTTCCAGCAATCATATTGCAGCCGGGCGGGCACAGCCTCGGTACCGCTAGCAGCTAGTATGCTACAACACACTAAAAGCCGGGGCGAGCGTTTCGGGGGCGCGGAATAGGGACAACATGGTGAAAAAGGTATATCAAAGTACCGGTGAGTCTATATACTTGCTGTTGAATTGTACCGAGCTACCAGCAGTGTTTGTGTTGACTCGCAAAAGTGCTCGACAGTTTTTGTTTTGTTGAACGAGTCTTTATTGACAGCGAACAACGACAAGCTGCCCCCCTCGCCCCCCATTTCCCACTATAATGCGCCGAGCATTAGCTGAGGGTGACACGGAGCGAGAAGGTAGGACTCAGACGCAGAGTGTAAGTTGGCCAACAAGGCTGCAGCTTTAATCCAATTGAACCAAAAACACCTCTCAAGGAGGAAAAAAGGCAGAACAGAAAAAGCTCCAAACTGGAGAAAAAACAAGGGCACTCAAAAACAGGGACAACTAAAGGCGCTCCGCTAGGGAGGAAAACAAGGGGCAAACTAAGGGCGCAAGACAAAGCAAGGCTAGACATCGAACAAGGACTGTGGAACAAGGACTGTGAGGACGCTTCCATGCACTGAGATGTGACACTTCGGCAACGGAGGGGAGAATGCAGGTGGCTTTTATGTCCGGGTTGATTGGGAGCAGGTGGAAACCATCATGGGCGTGGACCGGTGATTACTGTGCAGGGGAAAGGCAAGTGACCTGAGGTGAGAGGGTGGTTAATGACTTCAAAATAAACCGGAAACATGAGTGCAAAAATAAAAGCATGACCAGCGTGGCGGCGTGACAGTACCCCCCCCCCCCCTCAACGGCCGGCTCCTGACGGCCCAGGCAAGTCAGGATGTTCCTCATGAAACTCGTCTATGAGGGAGGGGTCCACGATGAAACGGGAGGGCACCCACTGCCTCTCCTCCGGCCCGTATCCCTCCCAGTCCACCAGATACTGACGTCCCCGGCCCCGCTTTCTGACATCCAACAACTTCCTGACCTTGTAAACCGGGCCCCCCTCCACCATCTCCGGAGGGGGCGGTGCAGGCTCGGGCGGGACCAGGGAACTGTCCTGGACCGGCTTGACCTGGCTCACGTGGAAGGTGGGGTGGGTGCGGAGGGACCGAGGCAGGCGAAGGCGCACGGCGGCAGGACCTACGGACTTGGCAATGGGAAACGGGCCCACAAATCTTGGGGCCAACTTAGGACATGGTACCTTGAGGTGTAGGTTCCTTGTGGACAGCCAGACTCTTTGACCTGGCTGGTACTGTGGCGCGGGCCTCCTCTTCCGGTCAGCAGCTCTTTTCATTCTGTCGCCTTGACGTTGAAGGGCCAGTCGAGCTGCTGACCAGATTCGGCGACATCGGCGGGTCATGGCGAGGACCGAAGGAACTGAGGCTTCCTCCTCCAGGTCCGCGAAGTACGGCGGATCGTATCCGTGCACACATTTGAAAGGCGTGATTCCTGTGGCAGAAGTAGGTAAAGAGTTATGCGCCAGTTCAACCCAGACCAAGTTCTTGCTCCAGGAGGACGGATTTTGGGAGACCAAGCATCGTAGTCCGGTCTCCAGCTGTTGATTGAGCCTCTCGGCCTGTCCATTGGCCTCTGGGTGGTAGCCTGAGGTCAAGTTCGCCTTAGCCCCTATGGCTCTGCAGAACTCCCTCCAAAAACGAGAAACAAACTGGGGACCGCGGTCCGACACTATGTGCCGCGGGAATCCATGGATCCTGAACACTTGGTCGATCATGACTTCGGCGGTTCTTTTGGCTGAGGGAAGCTTAGGTAATGGGATAAAGCGGGCCATCTTAGAAAAGCGGTCGACAACAGTGAGTATTGTGGTTTTACCATGCGAAGTGGGAAGTCCAGTCACAAAGTCCATAGAAATCTCCGCCCAGGGTCTTGAGGGGATAGGCAGTGGTTGGAGGAGACCCATCCGGGGTTGATTTGATGATTTATTCCGGGCGCAGACTGGGCAGGCCTTGACATAATCACGTACCGAGGTCTCCATTGAAGGCCACCAAAATCTCCGGGCGACGACGTACAGGGTCCTGCGAGTACCTGGGTGGCAAGAAAGACGAGAGGTGTGTGCCCAATTGATCACCTGTGCTCGTAGAACCTCCGGGACGTAGAGCCGTCGTGGTGGACACTCTTTTGGAGCGATCGTGTCTTGGAGAGCCTCCTTGACATCCTCTTCAACCTGCCAGGACATGGTTCCGACAATGCAGTCCCTAGGCAGGATGGGTTCAGGTTCGGCTGTTGTGGTTTCCGGGTCATGGATTCGGGACAGAGCATCTGCTTTGACGTTCTTGCTTCCGGGTCTGTAAGTTAGAGAAAACGAAAATCTGTTAAAAAACAATGACCATCTGGCCTGTCGTGGGTTCAGTCTTTTGGCGTGACGTAGGTATTCCAGGTTGCGGTGGTCTGTCCAGATGATGAAGGGGTGTTCCGCGCCCTCCAGCCAGTGCCTCCATTCTTCCAAGGCGACCTTGACAGCCAGCAATTCTCGGTCTCCCACGCTGTAATTGCGCTCAGCCTTGGAGAGCTTTCTGGACAAAAATGCACAGGGGTGCACCTTCCCATCTTCCTGGCTCCTTTGGGATAGGACGGCCCCGATACCCAGATTGGAGGCATCCACCTCGACCACGAACTGGCGGGTAGGATCAGGAACTCTGAGTATCGGGGCCTCTGTGAATCTTTTCTTGAGTTCCTTGAATGCAGTGTTGGCTTCCGGGGTCCAGGTGAAGCGTTGCTGTGGCGAGGTCAAGGCATGGAGTGGAGCAGCGGTGGAGCTGAAGTTGCGGATGAAGCGACGGTAAAAGTTGGCGAAGCCCAGGAATTGTTGCACCTTCTTTCTGGATTCCGGTGTGGGCCAGTCCCGGACCGCGCTGACCTTCTCCAGCTCCATCTCGACTTTGCCCGGAGATACGATGAATCCCAGAAACGAGACGGTATTCGCATGAAAAAGGCTCTTTTCAGCCTTTACAAAGAGCTTGTGTTCTAGCAAGCGTTTCAGGACCTGGGTGACATGGTGCTGGTGGGTTTTCAAATCCGGTGAGTAGATCAATATGTCGTCCAGATACACATACACGAACTGGTCGAGGAAGTCCTTGAGTACATCATTAATCATGGCCTGGAAGACCGCTGGTGCATTAGTGAGTCCAAAAGGCATTACTAAGTATTCGTAGTGGCCTCGGGGAGTATTGAAGCCAGTCTTCCACTCATCCCCTGCACGAATACGGACAAGGTGATAAGCGTTGCGGAGATCCAGTTTGGTGAATATCTTGGCTTGCTGGAGCTGGTCGAATACTGAAGACATCAAGGGCAGGGGATAACGATTCTTGACTGTGATTTCATTCAGAGGACTATAGTCAATGCAAGGGCGTAATGAGCCATCCTTCTTGCCCACAAAGAAAAATCCGGCTCCAGCTGGCGATGACGATGGCCGGATAAGTCCTGCTTTCAAGGAAGTGTCTCGTTTAGGGCCTTGCGTTCGGGACCCGACACAGAGTACAATCTCCCCTTGGGGATGGTAGATCCAGGAATCAACTCGATCGCACAGTCATAGGATCGATGTGGGGGAAGTGACATGGCCTTGGTCTTGCTGAACACCTCCCTGAGCGGATGATAGCAGGAGGGAACGGTGTTCAGGTCCGGGTAATCCTGGTCATTCACGAGAGACACCTGTCGGATGGCTGCGGGAGGTGTCTCTGCCGCTGGCCGCTCCACCCCATGGTGGTCACAATCATCTCCCCAGTCCAGGACTCGTCCCGATCGCCAGTCGATGCGGGGGTTGTGCAACTGCAACCAGGGATGACCCAGGACCAGTGTGTGTGATGGGGACCGGAAGACATGGAAGCGGAGGAGTTCTCTGTGCTGCCCAATGTGGATCTCGAGTGGTTCTGTGACGTGCGTGATGAGGAATAGGTCTTTGCCATTGAGCGCCCTGGCCCTCATGTGGGTAGTAAGTGGTTCCGTGCCGGCCTGCAATTTCTTCACCAGACCCCAATCCATGAGGCTCTCGTCCGCTCCAGAGTCAATGAGAGCTAGTAGGTCTGTGGAAGTGGTATTGCAGGAAATCGTGACTTGCGTGAGTTTTCGGTTCTTACCTTGCTGGTGAGTCGCGGTACTCACCGGAGAGCCTCTCTTGGTGGGACAAGCTACCACCAGATGGCCTTGTTCTCCACAGTAGTAGCATCGCCCCTCTTGACGACGTCGCTGGCGTTCGTGGTGAGACAATCGGGCGCGGTCCAGCTGCATCGGCTCCTCGTCACTCTCGCTGGGCCTTCCCGCGGTGGGTGACTGGGGAAGGACACCTCGCGGAGGGCCTCTTGCTTCCGGATGCCGGAAGAATCCGGAACCGTGTCCTTGTTGATGTCTGCTGGTCTGCAAAAGATCTCGCCGTCGATGATCGGCGCGAATGGCCAATGAGATCAATGAGTCCAGATCGCCCGGTAAGTCTACGGGCAAAAGGAGTTCTTGCATAGTTGTGGAAAGCCCCTTTAAAAAGTGGTCAAAAAGAGCTGTGTCATTCCAGCCACTCCTGGCCGCTAGAGATCGGAATCGGATTGCGTAGTCATTCACCGATTCTCGGCCCTGTCTGAGGTTACTAAGCTCTCGAGTCTTTTCCCGATCCATGTTAGTTGGATCGAACACGAGACGAAGTGCCCTGCTAAACCCGGCTGCGGTTGAGCAAGTCGGGGAGTGCCTTGCCCATTCCGTGGTGGCCCAGTCTCTGGCTCTTCCAGTCAGATGTGAAATCATGAAGGCCACACGGGAACGGTCAGTGGGGAAAGCCTGTGGCGAAAGTTCAAAATGTAAGTCGCATTCGGTTAGGAATGCCTGACATTGTCCTTGGTCTCCCGAGTATCGCTCCGGGGGAGCCAGTCTCAATCCAGCCCCGGTCAAGGCTGGAGTCGGGATCGGTGGTTCTGCTGTCTCTGGATTCGTGATGGCCGGCGTGGAGGGTCGCAGGTGGCTCATTAGCTCCTGCACCTGTCCAACGAGCTCTCCCATGCGGGTGGCCATCGCCTGCTGGACCTCCTCCGTCTGCGACAGGCGGGCGGCCTGTCGTCGAAGTGCAGCCTCCAACTTCTCCGCTGGGTCCATGCTGGCCGAAGTGTACTGACACGGAGCGAGAAGGTAGGACTCAGACGCAGAGTGTAAGTTGGCCAACAAGGCTGCAGCTTTAATCCAATTGAACCAAAAACACCTCTCAAGGAGGGAAAAAAGGCAGAACAGAAAAAGCTCCAAACTGGAGAAAAAACAAGGGCACTCAAAAACAGGGACAACTAAAGGCGATCCGCTAGGGAGGAAAACAAGGGGCAAACTAAGGGCGCAAGACAAAGCAAGGCTAGACATCGAACAAGGACTGTGGAACAAGGACTGTGAGGACGCTTCCATGCACTGAGATGTGACACTTCGGCAACGGAGGGGAGAATGCAGGTGGCTTTTATGTCCGGGTTGATTGGGAGCAGGTGGAAACCATCATGGGCGTGGACCGGTGATTACTGTGCAGGGGAAAGGCAAGTGACCTGAGGTGAGAGGGTGGTTAATGACTTCAAAATAAACCGGAAACATGAGTGCAAAAATAAAAGCATGACCAGCGTGGCGGCGTGACAGAGGGAGCGTCGCCTTCGCACATTACCATCAATCAAACAATTAAGTGGCTCATTAAAAAAAAAAAAAAAAAAACACACACACTGCTCGCTGTGCGCGTCATGCATGGCAGAAGTGAAGAACACAACAACTACGGTGACAGGATCGGCCGGCGAAAAACAGGAGGAAAAGTTCGCCACCAAGTAAAAGTGAGTAACTACAGAGTAGATTTGATAAATGACAGCTAGACAATCAAAACACGCTCGCTGGTGCAGTGTATACACATGCTGGCCAATGTATGTAGTGTTGTACATGCACATTTATATTTTCCTGTGTTCTATAAAATTATGAAACCTTACTGAATGTTATTTTTTAAGACTATTCCATATGTCAAAATGAAACAATGAACGGCACAACCTGTCAAGCATCACTAGTCCTACAGAAGTGTACCGTAGATTGTGGTGTGAAAGTGGACAGGGAGATTTTTCATGACACCCACAGCTAAAGGGATGACCTGCTGCTTAGTGGTTTAAAAACATGGTACTAAATAAATAGTCAAAACGAGTTTGAGTTTCTATTGATATAATTTTTACCAATTAGTTACACAAACATGACAAATAAATCATGCAAAACTTCATTGTTGATGAAAATACACCTTAAGTCTGATGTACAGTGTTCCCTCATTTTCCACTGGGGTTAGGTTCCAAAAAATACCTGAAATTCGTGAAGCTGTTAGCACCACACAAGTATATTGCACACGCTTCACCCCAACTTCAAATTTTGCTAACATAAATAATAATTTATTATTATAAAGTCTGTTTGGTCCAAAATGAGCTTACATATTTTTTTTTTTATTTGTCTTAATATTTTCAAATGTTCAAACATTTTTTTTGCTTTGAACAAAAACATAATCGTTTTGAATTATCGTGATTTCAATTATTACTACAATAATCGATTACTTTTTCCATAATCGAGCAGCCCTACTGTACACGACATTTTACTCTATCCATATTCGATATGACTTATGATACATCCCTGTCTTATGTTCATCAAATAAAACTTATTTAATAACTTCATCTTACAATTTGAATAGTATAATTATAATTTGATCTGAGAATAATTCAAAGATCAGTGTTTGAGCGAGTTTTTTAATACTACTAGTACTACTACTACTAATAATAATAATAGATTTGATTCATAACCCACTTTACATTTATAAAATAAATCTCAACGTGCACAGTACAGGCAACAATAAAAGCAATGGAAGCACACAGTAAATATAACGGTCAATTACAAATCAGAGTAAAAACATAAAAAATAAATAAAAATCAACCAGGAAAAGCTTTGTTAAACCTGTGCAGCTAAGGCACTTATAAGTGAAGAAAAAACTCACAGTACACTAACAAACAAAAATAAAAAGTTTGCATACTAAAATAATTATCTTAACTCTGTTTAGTCACAAATATAATTAGTGTGAAATCTGGCCTTATATAGTTGAACACAAAGCTGCATATTTGCAGGTAACCATGACTTTGTCAATTGTATGAATGGCAACAGAGGGACACACACAGGTTGCTTTTACCTTCAGTTATTTTATGCCTGCCACTATATGCCACTGGCATAAATTGAATAATAATTTAAATCACTAGAGCTGCGAGCAGCTATAAAGGGCCCTCGCAACCCGGGCCACGTTGGGGTATATGCAAGTCGGGGGACTTGCACGTTGGGGTACTGTTAAATAGACAAGGACCATGGAAAATAGAAATGCATTTGCCGTGCCTTGTGTGTAAAAAGGTGCAGTAAAAGGCCAAAAATGATGCACAATTCCCAAAATAAATTCAAAAGTGTGGACTTTCTGATGTGTGTGCAAAGTTTCATGAAAAGTCGCTCGTTTGATATTCAAAACCAGCATCTGTTTATTTGAAAACATTGCATGGCACAGAGATGGTGTGTGATCAAATAAAAAGCTTTTTGATGACTCTTAATGTGGTGTCGCTGTGCAACACATATGTATTCATGACATAGTGAAGTATTGTGACAGTTTTGTAGGGTCCAGCAAACAGTAAATGTGTGACAGTTATTCAAGAAAAAATGTAGCTTTGAAGCAGGCTAACCAATGACATCATCTAAAGGGGAAAAAAGCACATGAGCAAGCATAGGTATAAGTAGAGGAGAAAAAGAGATGAAAGAAGTGCGAGAGATGGAACAGGAGAGGAATGCAGCTGTTTATGTATAGCTGTTGTAACAGGACAGATTAAATAACACTTTAACCTGGGGTTAACAGCGCCCTAGGACAGATAAACTCTTTAGTGTAAAAGTTTTCTGGGACAGATGAATCCCTTGGGGTCAAAGAGTTTGGGTTAGCACATAGTCTGTCTTAGGATAATGTAACCTCCATGGATGAATTAGTCCTAGGACGCTTTGACCTGCGGGCTAAAACTTCAGGGGGGTTAACCTGTCCTGTTATATTGTGATCATCGTCTTCGTGCATGTCCTCAGTGGCTTCTTCTGTCTGTGTGGCAGCATTTGATACATCTGTAGAACAAAAAAGAATGAAGAATCATGTTAGATCTGTGAAGTTTGGTTGTCTTAGGTGTAGTTTACAGAACAGTCGTGTGCATATTTTTAGCATGGTAGTGTCTTAATACAAATGCATATTATGTAATGCACTGTATATGGATATTACAGACGTAATATTTGACGGTGATCTTATATTCATAGTTTTTGCCCGTTAATAAATAATATAGCTAGTAAGTAATAAGACACGCAAAAATGGTATAGTTGAATCCTCTGGGTCAAAAAGCAATGTTTTAGGATTGTGTGATGAAATGATGAATAAAAGTAAGGATACGACAGGTACATAAATGGTTATATATACACACGGACATATATATTTATACAGTATAACAGTGCCGCATGTATTGGTTTTAAGGAAAGAGTTGAAAAGCAGTGTTCAGAAAAAAGCATAAGACGCACAAAGTACCATTTCACTACATGTAATAAGTTGTCAAGTAGACATGTGA
The DNA here is from genome assembly GCF_051991245.1 of Festucalex cinctus. NCBI lineage: Eukaryota > Metazoa > Chordata > Actinopteri > Syngnathiformes > Syngnathidae > Festucalex > Festucalex cinctus. Next base: position 24,324,461 of record NC_135423.1, on the reverse strand, counting down.
ATTAAGTGGTTAAGATAGTGGCTACTGTGCAAGTAAGCTTCAATTGTCTCTAAAAGGTTAGCATATGTGTTCTACATGATATCAATGGCTAGACGTGCTCGTGGAGAAACATTACAAACAGAAAAACACACTAAAGGTGCCTTTAACAAACCTGTTAATAAATGAGAACTTAATACATATATGTATGGCATACTGTATATGATTGAGAAAGTTGTCCTGTTTAGTTTATGTATTGTATACTTACGGAAAAAAGGTGGCAATCTTTGCGTATGGAGTTGATTAGAGGGTCTTTATCAAAAGAGAATTTGCTTGTTGATTTGTTCATGTTCTGTAGAAAAGCAAAGGAGTAGAAATAAATACAGTATCATACTTCATAAACATACAAGAAATTTGTAGCTGTATTAACCATTGTTGGTATTTGAAGTGATAATTTAGGAATAGAAGTGTAGTGATTGCAGAATTTATAGAGTGCTTACCTTGTATGACTTTGTAGATGGAAATGTCTTTTGTTGAAAGAGCTCTTTGTTGTCTACTATATATGCAAGGACAAGCATAAGTAGGTGTGGTTATGAAGTACTTGACCATTGAAATAAAGCAGTGGTATCAAATGTATGGACCGTGGTTTGGCTCAGGCCTGCAAAGGGGTTTAATGTGGCACAAGAGATAATCTTGTAAGGTACAAAAAATAATAATAATATAATAGGTATGCCTCTGAGTTTTCACAAATCTAGGTCAAGTCAAGTCATCTTTAGTTATTTCGCGCTTGAATCATCCAATCGGAAATGCTCCATAAAAAATGTATAGAGGGTGCGATTTATTGCAAATTGCACAAGAAATCTCTAAAAATTCATGTTAATGACAAGTCTGATGTGTGTGCAAAGTTTCACGAGTTTTCACACATGTATAGATAAAAAAAAACAAAGCAGCACTTTACTTGGCAACCAATGCATCGCTATAGCAGCAGCGTGCGACAAAATAAAAAACTTTCGATAAATTTGCATCTTAAACATCTTAAGATGAAACACACCAAGTTTGAACACGGTCGGATGAATTTTGTAGGAGGAGTTAAAATATGACCCCTAAAAAAGGCCACAAAAAAAGTCTACAAATCCCATCATAAATCAAAATGGCGGACTTCCTGTTTGGTTTAGCACATGGTTCCAAGAGACTTTTTTGTACATCGTGGGCTCTTATGTATGCCTCTAAATTATCATAGCGCTAGGTGAAACGTACAACTGGGAATGCTTCGTTAAAGAGGAGTTTTTTAGCTCAAAATGTGATGCCCGGCCCCTACGGGACTTCCTGTTGGGTTTAGCACATGGCACCAAGAGACTTTTTTGTACATCGTGGGCTGTTACATTTGTCTCCAAATTTTCGTAGCTCTAGCTGCTTCGTACAACTGGGAATGCTTCATTAAGAAGTAATTTTTTCCTTTGCAAACTGTGCATGCCACGGCAACAGCGTGCGACAAAATAAAAAGCTTTCAATAACTTTTCATCTTCAACATCTTAAGATGAATCACACCAAGTTTGGAGATGATCGGATAAACTCTGTAGGAGGAGTTCGTTAAAATAAGACCCCTATGAAATGGCCCAAAAAATGGCAACACGTTCCAAAGTAAATCAAAATGGCGGACTTCCTGTTCGGTTTAGCATATGGTTCAAAAAGAGTTTTTTGTACCTTGAGGGCTGTTACATATGTCTTCAAATATTGGTAACTCTAGGTGAAATGTACAGCCGGGAATGCTTCATTAAGTTAGAATTTTGAAACACAAAATTTGATGCCTCGCCTCTGGCGGACTTCCTGTTAGGTTTAGCATATGGCACCAACAGGCTTTTTTGTAGATCATAGTCTGTTACATATGTGTACCAATTTTCGTAGCTCTAGATTAAACGTACCACCGGCAATGCTTCGTTAAGTAAGAATTTTGAAACTGTAAATTTGATGCCCCGCCACCGTCATATAGTATGTCAAAAACTTTAGATTTTTTACCGTGATGTTGTCCCAGGTGTTGAGATGGTACAGCCCAAGTTTGAAGTCAATCGGGTTAACCGTGTAGGAGAAGCGGGCAAAAGTATGACCCCTGTAAATGTGCAAAAATGGGCCAAAATTGGACATTCAAATACTCATACCTCACTTCGTGTCTATTTTAGGGTACACATATCAAAGAGGTTTTTGTTCATCTGGATGTGCTACAGGTGCCACACAATTTTCGTAGCCATAGGACAATCGTAGCGGGACAGGGATCCGTTAAACCTATGTAGGTGGCGCTACAGAGCCATTTTTCTGTTATCATGTATGGCGACTTTAAAATATCAAATTTTTCGCCAGACCCGATCTGCGTGTAAAGTTTGGTGAGTTTTCGTTCATGTTTAGTGCCTCAAAAATGTGGTTGTTTGCGGAAAAGAATAATAACAAAGAAGAAGAAGAATAACTAGAGCTGCGAGCAGCTATAAAGGGCCCTCGCAACCCGGGCCACGTTGGGGTATATGCAAGTCGGGGGACTTGCACGTTGGGGTACTGTTAAATAGATAAGGACCATGGAAAATAGAAATGCATTTGCCGTGCCTTGTGTGTAAAAAGGTGCAGTAAAAGGCCAAAAATGATGCACAATTCCCAAAATAAATTCAAAAGTGTGGACTTTCTGATGTGTGTGCAAAGTTTCATGAAAAGTCGCTCGTTTGATATTCAAAACCAGCATCTGTTCATTTGAAAACATTGCATGGCACAGAGATGGTGTGTGATCAAATAAAAAGCTTTTTGATGACTCTTAATGTGGTGTCGCTGTGCAACACATATGTATTCATGACATAGTGAAGTATTGTGACAGTTTTGTAGGGTCCAGCAAACAGTAAATGTGTGACAGTTATTCAAGAAAAAATGTAGCTTTGAAGCAGGCTAACCAATGACATCATCTAAAGGGGAAAAAAGCACATGAGCAAGCATAGGTATAAGTAGAGGAGAAAAAGAGATGAAAGAAGTGCGAGAGATGGAACAGGAGAGGAATGCAGCTGTTTATGTATAGCTGTTGTAACAGGACAGATTAAATAACACTTTAACCTGGGGTTAACAGCGCCCTAGGACAGATAAACTCTTTAGTGTAAAAGTTTTCTGGGACAGATGAATCCCTTGGGGTCAAAGAGTTTGGGTTAGCACATAGTCTGTCTTAGGATAATGTAACCTCCATGGATGAATTAGTCCTAGGACGCTTTGACCTGCGGGCTAAAACTTCAGGGGGGTTAACCTGTCCTGTTATATTGTGATCATCGTCTTCGTGCATGTCCTCAGTGGCTTCTTCTGTCTGTGTGGCAGCATTTGATACATCTGTAGAACAAAAAAAGAATGAAGAATCATGTTAGATCTGTGAAGTTTGGTTGTCTTAGGTGTAGTTTACAGAACAGTCGTGTGCATATTTTTAGCATGGTAGTGTCTTAATACAAATGCATATTATGTAATGCACTGTATATGGATATTACAGACGTAATATTTGACGGTGATCTTATATTAATAGTTTTTGCCCGTTAATAAATAATATAGCTAGTAAGTAATAAGACACGCAAAAATGGTATAGTTGAATCCTCTGGGTCAAAAAGCAATGTTTTAGGATTGTGTGATGAAATGATGAATAAAAGTAAGGATACGACAGGTACATAAATGGTTATGTAAGTGTAACGTGTTGGTGCAAAACGTTGTGGTCGTGTTGCATGTTACTCAATGGCTGTGTGTGTCAAAACGAGTTTATTTGAAAGAATATACAAATATATACACACGGACATATATATTTATACAGTATAACAGTACCGCATGTATTGGTTTTAAGGAAAGAGTTGAAAAGCAGTGTTCAGAAAAAAGCATAAGACGCACAAAGTACCATTTCACTACATGTAATAAGTTGTCAAGTAGACTGTGAATTAAGTGGTTAAGATAGTGGCTACTGTGCAAGTAAGCTTCAATTGTCTCTAAAAGGTTAGCATATGTGTTCTACATGATATCAATGGCTAGACGTGCTCGTGGAGAAACATTACAAACAGAAAAACACACTAAAGGTGCCTTTAACAAACCTGTTAATAAATGAGAACTTAATACATATATGTATGGCATACTGTATATGATTGAGAAAGTTGTCCTGTTTAGTTTATGTATTGTATACTTACGGAAAAAAGTTGGCAATCTTTGCGTATGGAGATGATTAGAGGGTCTTTATCAAAAGAGAATTTGCTTGGTGATTTGTTCATGTTCTGTAGAAAAGCAAAGGAGTAGAAATAAATACAGTATCATACTTCATAAACATACAAGAAATTTGTAGCTGTATTAACCATTGTTGGTATTTGAAGTGATAATTTAGGAATAGAAGTGTAGTGATTGCAGAATTTATAGAGTGCTTACCTTGTATGACTTTGTAGATGGAAATGTCTTTTGTTGAAAGAGCTCTTTGTTGTCTACTATATATGCAAGGACAAGCATAAGTAGGTGTGGTTATGAAGTACTTGACCATTGAAATAAAGCAGTGGTATCAAATGTATGGACCGTGGTTTGGCTCAGGCCTGCAAAGGGGTTTAATGTGGCACAAGAGATAATCTTGTAAGGTACAAAAAATAATAATAATATAATAGGTATGCCTCTGAGTTTTCACAAATCTAGGTCAAGTCAAGTCATCTTTAGTTATTTCGCGCTTGAATCATCCAATCGGAAATGCTCCATAAAAAATGTATAGAGGGTGCGATTTATTGCAAATTGCACAAGAAATCTCTAAAAATTCATGTTAATGACAAGTCTGATGTGTGTGCAAAGTTTCACGAGTTTTCACACATGTATAGATAAAAAAAAACAAAGCAGCACTTTACTTGGCAACCAATGCATCGCTATAGCAGCAGCGTGCGACAAAATAAAAAACTTTCGATAAATTTGCATCTTAAACATCTTAAGATGAAACACACCAAGTTTGAACACGGTCGGATGAATTTTGTAGGAGGAGTTAAAATATGACCCCTAAAAAAGGCCACAAAAAAAGGCTACAAATCCCATCATAAATCAAAATGGCGGACTTCCTGTTTGGTTTAGCACATGGTTCCAAGAGACTTTTTTGTACATCGTGGGCTCTTATGTATGCCTCTAAATTATCATAGCGCTAGGTGAAACGTACAACCGGGAATGCTTCGTTAAAGAGGAGTTTTTTAGCTCAAAATGTGATGCCCGGCCACTACGGGACTTCCTGTTGGGTTTAGCACATGGCACCAAGAGACTTTTTTGTACATCGTGGGCTGTTACATTTGTCTCCAAATTTTCGTAGCTCTAGCTGCTTCGTACAACTGGGAATGCTTCATTAAGAAGGAATTTTTTCCTTTGCAAACTGTGCATGCCACGGCAACAGCGTGCGACAAAATAAAAAGCTTTCAATAACTTTTCATCTTCAACATCTTAAGATGAATCACACCAAGTTTGGAGATGATCGGATAAACTCTGTAGGAGGAGTTCGTTAAAATAAGACCCCTATGAAATGGCCCAAAAAATGGCAACACGTTCCAAAGTAAATCAAAATGGCGGACTTCCTGTTCGGTTTAGCATATGGTTCAAAAAGAGTTTTTTGTACCTTGAGGGCTGTTACATATGTCTTCAAATATTGGTAACTCTAGGTGAAATGTACAGCCGGGAATGCTTCATTAAGTTAGAATTTTGAAACACAAAATTTGATGCCTCGCCTCTGGCGGACTTCCTGTTAGGTTTAGCATATGGCACCAACAGGCTTTTTTGTAGATCATAGTCTGTTACATATGTGTACCAATTTTCGTAGCTCTAGATTAAACGTACCACCGGCAATGCTTCGTTAAGTAAGAATTTTGAAACTGTAAATTTGATGCCCCGCCACCGTCATATAGTATGTCAAAAACTTTAGATTTTTTACCATGATGTTGTCCCAGGTGTTGAGATGGTACAGCCCAAGTTTGAAGTCAATCGGGTTAACTGTGTAGGAGAAGCGGGCAAAAGTATGACCCCTGTAAATGTGCAAAAATGGGCCAAAATTGGACATTCAAATACTCATACCTCACTTCCTGTCTATTTTAGGGTACACATGTCAAAGAGGTTTTTGTTCATCTGGATGTGCTACAGGTGCCACACAATTTTCGTAGCCATAGGACAATCGTAGCGGGACAGGGATCCGTTAAACCTATGTAGGTGGCGCTACAGAGCCATTTTTCTGTTATCATGTATGGCGACTTTAAAATATCAAATTTTTCGCCAGACCCGATCTGCGTGTAAAGTTTGGTGAGTTTTCGTTCATGTTTAGTGCCTCAAAAATGTGGTTGTTTGCGGAAAAGAATAATAACAAAGAAAAAGAAGAAGAAGAAGAAGAAGAAGAATAATAACTAGAGCTGCGAGCAGCTATAAAGGGCCCTCGCAACCCGGGCCACGTTGGGGTATTTGCACGTCGGGGTACTGGCATGTTGGGGTACTGTCAAATAGGACAAGGACCATCTAAAATGTTTTTGACAAGCCTTGTGTGTGCAAAGTTTAATCAAAACGCAAAATATGGTGCGCAATTCCCAAAATAAATTCAAAATGGCGGACTTCCTTTTAGGTTTAGCATACGGCTACAGAATACTTTTTGTAGGTCTTAAGCTAATAGGTATGCCTCCCAGTTTTCACAAATCTAGGTCAAGTCATCTTTAGTTGTGTATCGCTTGAATCATACAATTGGAAATGCTCCATAAAAATGCATAGAGGGCGCTATTGAGCACAACGTTGGGTTACTTGCACGTCGGGGTACTGGCACGTTGGGGTACTGTTACATGGAACAAGGACCATTTAAAATGTTAGTTTTTTCCATGCCTTGTCTGTGCAAAGTTTCATGAAAAAGGCCAAAAATGATGTATAATTCCCAAAATAAAATCAAAATAGCGGTCTTCCTCTTTGGTTTGGCAAATGGCTACATAATACTTTTTTGTAGGTCTAGCATAATCATACAATCGGAAATGCTTCGTAAAAATGTCTAGAGGGCGCTATTTATTGCAAATTGCACAATAAATCTCTGAAAATTCATGTTCATGACAAGTCTGATGTGTTTGCAAAGTTTCATGAGTTTTCATGTGTATAAAAAAAAAAAAAAGCAGCACTTGACAAACAATGCATTGCTATGGCAACAGCGTGTTACAAAATAAAAAACTTTCGATTACTTTGCATCTTAAACATCTTAAGATGAAACACACCAAGTTTGAAGACAGTCGGATAAATCTTGTAGGAGGGGTTCGTTAAAATATGACCCCTGAAAAAGGCCACAAAAAATGGCAACAAATCCCATCATAAATCAAAATGGCAGACTTCCTGTTTGGTTTAGCACATGGTTCCAAGAGACTTTTTTTTTGTACATCATGGGCTCTTATGTATGCCTGCAAATTATCATAGCGCTAGGTGAAACGTACAACCGGGAATGCTTCGTTAAAGAGGAGTTTTTTTTAGCTCAAAATGTGATGCCCGGCCCCTGGGGGACTTCCTGTTGGGTTTAGCACATGGCACCAAGAGACTTTTTTGTACATCCTGGGCTGTTACATATGTCTACAATTTTTCGTCGTTCTAGCTGCTTCGTACAACTGGGAATGCTTCATTAAGAAGGATTTTTTTCCTTTGCAAAAAGTGCATGCCACGACAACAGCGTGTGATGAAATAAAAAACTTTCAATAACTTTTCATTTTCAACATCTTAAGATGAATCACACCAAGTTTGAAGATGATCGGATAAACTCTGTAGGAGGAGTTTGTTAAAATATGACCCCTATGAAATGGCCAAAAAAAAATGGCAACACATTCCAAAGTAAATCAAAATGGCGGACACCCTGTTAGGTTTAGCATATGGTTCAAAAAGAGTTTTTTGTACCTCGAGGGCTGTTATATACCTCTACAAATGTTGGTAACTCTAGGTGAAACGTACAGCCGGGTATGCTTTGTTAAAGAGGAGTTTTTTAGCTCAAAATGTGATGCCCGGCCCCTGGGGGACTTCCTGTTGGGTTTAGCACAGGGCACCAAGAGACTTTTTTGTACATCTTGGGCTGTTACATATGTCTACAAATTTTCGTAGCTCTAGCTGCTTCGTACAAATGGGAATGCTTCTTTAAGGATATTTTTTTTCCTTTAAAAACAGTGCATGCCATGACAACAGCGTGCGACGAAATACAAAGCTTTCAATAACTTTTCATCTTCAACATCTTAAGATGAATCACACCAAGTTTGAAGATGATCGGATAAACACTGTAGGAGGAGTTCGTTAAAATAAGACCCCAATGAAATGGCCAAAAAAATGGCAACACGTTCCAAAATAAATCAAAATGGTGGACTTCCTGTTAGGTTTAGCATATGGTTCAAAAAGAGTTTTTTGTAGGTCATAGTCTGTTACATATGTGTACCAATTTTCGTAGCTCTAGATTAAACGTACAACCGGCAATGCTTCGTGAAGTAAGAATTTTTAAACTCTAAATTTGATGCGCCGCCGCCGTCATATAGTATATCAAAAACTTTTCATTTTTCACAATGATGTTGTCCCAGGTGTTGAGATGGTACATCCCAAGTTTGAAGTCAATCGGGTTAACCGTGTAGGAGAAGCGGGCAAAAGTATGACCCCTGTAAATGTGCAAAAATTGGCAAAAATTGGACATTTAAATACTCATACCTCACTTTCTGTCTATTTTAGGGTACACACTTCAAAGAGGTTTTTGTTCATTGGGATGTGCTACAGGTGCCACACAATTTTCATAGCCGTCGGACAATCGTAGCGGGACAGGGATCCGTTTAACCTATGTAGGGGGCGCTAAGGAGCCATTTTTCTGTTATCATGTATGGCGACTTTAAAATATCAAATTTTTCGCCAGGCCTGATGTGCGTGTAAAGTTTGGTGAGTTTTCGGTCACGTTTAGTGTCTCAAAAATGCGATTGTTTGCGGAGAAGAATAATAAGAATAAGAATAATAATAATAAGAAGAATTCCTACAAAAACAATAGGGCCTCGCAGCGGCACCGCCGCCGCCGCTGCTCGGGCCCTAATAAGAATTCCTTCAGGAACAATAGGGACCTCGCAGCGGTCGCTGCTCGGGCCCTAATAATAATAAGAATTCCTTCAGGAACAATAGGGACCTCGCAGCGGTCGCTGCTCGGGCCCTAATAATACAATAAAAATAATAGTAATGATAAGAGTAATAAAAATAAATAAATTAATTAATTAATTATCTGTGAATAATATACACTTTTTTAACTCCATGACATATTAGATTTTATTTATTTATTTTTTTAAGTCACTGCATACCGAACTGAAACGAAAACAGTCAGCACAAAACCGAAAACCGAACCGAACTGTGGAGTTCGTGAACCGTTCCAGGCCTATATATATATATATATATATATATATATATATATATATATATATATATATATGTATATATATATATATATATATATATATATATATATATATATATATCGTATATCGATATATATATATCGTATATCGATATTAAGCCTAAATATATCGGGATATGAGTTTTGGTTTTGGTCCATATCGCCCAGCCCTACTGTGGAACCCATTGAAACAAATGTATTGGAACCTGCAGATTGTTTCCTACTCTGTGCACCAATTTGATCATCATCAAATCTGACATACACTTTTTGGGGAAACCTGTTATTCAGAGAAGTAACAATATGTGTTACAGTTCCACATACGCCATTAACCAGACCATCAGTAACGTCCACGTTCTTACATAACATGACGCGTGCATCTTTTCCCAACAATAACTTTTCTGCCAAACGTGTCATTAGCGTTAGTGTGATGTTGACTTTTTCATTCAAGTTTCCCAGTTTTTTTTTATTAGGTACAAAATCCTGAGCACCTATCTCGATATATTCAGGACAAGTTTTGATTAGCTGCTGACTGTTGTATTTGTTTACTTGTTTGTTTGTAGGAAATATGTGCAACGCTGCGCTTTCTTTGCCAGTTTCACAATGTTTCAGTGCTTCAATGTCAGTTTTTAAAATTGGGGTGCCTTTGGAACGAGTTCTTATTCTGTTCAGCAACTCAGCAAACACATGGTCTTTCTGCCTGACGATGTCTGTCAGTTCCACAACTCTAAATCAATCAAACCACAAGTTAAACCGACATCATCTACATACAGAGGTTTTCCTTTTACTGGAGGTAGTTGGAAAAAATCTCCAACAGCAATTACACTTACTTTACCAGATGGCTATATGTCACCAGTGGGTTTAATTTGTCTTACTCTGCCATGAATGTACGATAATATTTTGTGTTCAACCATTGATATTTAATCAATTATGAGCAGCTGTAAATCACTATAGTTGGCGCGTAAGGAATTGAACTTTTCTTCACCCAATGGTGTGTACGGTAAGCGACAAACTTTGCCGATGCTAAATGTGTGATGAATATTTGATGCATGCAAATTGTATGCAGCAATTCCTGTTGGAGCAGTTATCAAAACACAAATGTTGTCAGGAAGGCGGCAGAGTGTTGACAACAATCTTGTTGCTTCATACTGAATAGCTTTTATTAGGTGGCTTTTTCCTGTCCCGGCGTCACCTGTAATGAATACATGTAATGGATCAGGATTTTTCCCCACAACCTTTTCTAAACACCACTGTCGAATCTGATAGAAAACAGACAGCTGTGGCTCGTTGAGAGATCGAATTAAAGCCAAGCCGTCACTTATGCTCAAGATGTTATTTCGCTTTTCCAAATGTGCTGTTTTTTGGTTACCCACAGCTAAATCCGTAATGTTTTCAACATGTACTTCTCTGATCTGGTCTTTGTTTTGCCGGTCGTCCTCACATTCTAATCGTTCTAGCTCTTGCTCAGGGAACAGTTCACACCAGGCGTTTTCTAAAACCCCATCAGAATTAATCATATTCTGGACAGATTCCAAATCATTTGCTTCAATTTGACATTTGCTTCTGTTCAAATTGACAACCAACTTGACAGGATGTCTTGAACCGTCACTGAACATCACATGACCATTTTTATAAAACTGTTCAAATAACTCACAGTTTTGAGGTTTTAGCTGTGCATCTACCCGATATGGCAAAAACAACTGCATCATGCTTTGATAAAATGATTCTGGATTTTACGTTTCAGAAAATAACATGTAACGGACTACTGCAGATTTTGTGCATGTTATTTTATTGAATAAACCACAATCGTTGTTTAGTTTAATCCGGTTTTTTGATTTCTTGCTCTTACTCAAAACACAATACTCTGATGCAAATGTTGCCATACACATACCCTTAAAGGTAAAGTCATTTGGTCTATTTTCAGACCGGTCAACAGTACTGGTCATCCACATGTTTTCCGTGATAAGATTTTGTGATGCTGCCTTTTGTCTTAACACATTTAAAGGCAAACTCATTTTCACTTGATTGTCCCCTGTTGGTACAAATACAACTTTCCTTGAGCATTCCTTCAGATGCATATTTAAGTGGTAACCTGCCTCTTGAGCACACACCTCTCTGTTATGCAGATAAACATTGCCCAGATTTTTCAATGCATCCTTAGCTGAAATATTTCCCTTTTGCTGCTTCTCTTTGTGCATTACTTAACAGTAGTCCCATTTCTCTCTCAGACTTACAGAAATGTAAGAAGTAATGTACACTATGCATGCGTATGCATCAAAAACAAACTGTATGTCCATGTTTGAGTTCCGCCATTTTAGCAATGACTTGTTGCATGGATACTTCGTTTACATCCCTTTTTAGAACGCATTGATATGCATCCTCAAACGTTGCTTGATATATACCTAGGCTTTCAAACAAATCTTCAACAGTGTTGTAGCTTGCATATTTAACAGAAAGAGTGGTCTTAATTGCCTTCATAATTTCTTTCGCTGGGGCAGGATGTTTCTGATCTTCATTTTCACATGTACATTCGGCTACATTATCTGTGTTATCTTCCTTACACTTGCATTGAGTTTTGCCTTGTTCATCAGTTTTGCACCTACAAATAAACGTCCTAAGAGATGCTGGCTTGGGATAATGATAAACGACAATCTGTGCCTTTCTTTTTACACGTTTTTGTATGTTGCTTTGAATGCTCCTGCACAGATTTGACAGTGACTCATCATCTGAACGTAATTCACACGTTACATATTTGTCTATAAATTCAGACTTCTTCATCTGTGTTTTTGTCAATCTGTGGAGCATTGAAAATAAAATAAAAAAACGCAATGAGTATGAGGTGAAACACGTTGTTGAAATTCCACCCTATGAAAGTAATCCAGGATTTTACCAATTGGATTTGAATCAGTTAGTACAAACAATGTTCAATCTAAATATTTTCATCTACATCGATCTACGAGACAAGGTTGTCCCTTGAGTCCGTTGTTGTTTGCCATTGCCATTGAACCACTTTCTATAGCCCTTCGGTCCAACCCCCTTATCACAGGAATAATCAGATATGGTATCCAGTTGAAAGTCTCACTTTATGCAGATACCTTCTTTTATATGTCTAACTTGTCCACTTCAATCCCTGCTGTCCTCAACATGTTGAATTCATTTGGCCAAATATCTGGATATAAATTAAATTTAAGCAAAAGCGAGATATTTCCTATAAATGCTGCTGCCAAGACTTTTCCCCTACAAAGATTTCCCTTTAAAGTTGCCATACACAGTTTTGTTTATCTTGGAATTCATGTTACACATAAATTTGGGGCCCTTTATAAAGCTAATTTTGCTCCCCTGTTGACTCAAATACAAGGTGACTTTGAACGGTGGCTTAATATATCTGTAGCTGCTTGTGTTAATGCGGTTAAGATGAATAAACTCCCAAGGTTCTCCTATTTATTTCAGTGTATACCACTCTTTGTTCCTCAGTCATTTTTACGTAAATTTAGATGGTTTGATTTCATCCTTCATATGGAACAATAAGGTCCCTAGGATGCGCAAAGAATACTTACAAAGGCAAGGCAAGTTTATTTGTATAGCACATTTCACACACAAGGCAACTCGATGTGCTTTACATGAGGAAAGACAACACATTAGCATCAAGAAACAGTAGTTCAGAGGAACATTCAGACATTCAGAGGAAGAAAAATAAATGAAAATAGGTTACAAAATTTACTAAAAAGAACATACAATAACAATCTTAAAACATTATTCAACAAACTTTAAAACATTTAACATAAGGAAGTTTAAAATAATAATAATAATAATAATAATAATAATAATAAACACTTAATTAAAGCTGTTTAAAAGTCCCTAATCAAAGGTATAAGAAAAAAGCACAGCTTTTAACCTGGATTTACAAGCATTTACACTCGGGGCTGACTTCACTTCTGTTGGTAGCCTATTCCAACTGTGTGCAGCATAATAGCTAAATGCAGCTTCACCATGTTTGCTTCGAACTCTGGGTTCCACTAGTTGGCCCAAGTCTGTAGGTCTCAGAGCCCTGCTGGGTTTGTACTCAATCAGCATTTCTTGGATATATTCAGGACCCAAACCATTTAATGATTTATAGACGAGTAGCAGAACTTTAAAATCGATTCTACAGCTGACTGGGAGCCAGTGTAAATCCTTAAGTACTGGAGTAATATGTTCTGATCTCTTTATTTTGGTCAGAACTTGAGCTGCAGCGTTCTGAATGAGCTGCAATTGTGTCATGTTCTTTTGAGAGAGTCCAGTCAGAAGACCGTTACAGTAATCTAGTCTGCTGGAGATAAAAGCATGGATAAGCTTCTCTTGGTCTGCTTGAAGCATGCAGTCCTTCAGTCTGGATATGTTTTTCAGCTGGTAAAAGGCTGTTTTAGTGATGAATTTAATATGATTGCTGAAGGTCAGATCTGAGTCTATTAGTACCCCAAGATTTCGAACTTGGTCTTTAGTTTCTAAAGACAGTGACTCAAGCTGTTTTTTTTTAAACAGCAATTCTCTTTTCTTTATTGCCGAAAACAATGATCTCTGTTTTGTTTTCGTTTAGCTGAAGGAAATTTTGGTTCATCCAGTTGTTAATTTGCTCTAGAGAATGACACAACACGTTAATAGAACTGCTGTCATTTGGGGACATTGATAAATACAGTTGTGTGTCATCTGCATAACTATGATAGTCAACATCGGCGTTCTGAAGCATTTGACCCAAAGGTAGCATATACAGACTGAAGAACAGGGGTCCAAGGACTGACCCTTGAGGGACCCCACAAGTCATGGCCTTTCGATCAGATTCAAAATTTCCAATAGCCACAAAGTAACTCCTTTCCTCCAAATATTACCTGAACCTTTTAAGGACTGTTCCATTTAACCCCACCCAAGTTTCCAGCCTGTCCAACAGTATATTATGATCAATCGTGTCAAATACTGCACTGAGGTTCAACAAGACGAGCACCGATACCTTCCCTGCATCAGTGCTCAATCTTATAACATTCAGTACTTTAATCAGAGCTTTTTCTGTATTGTGATGAGGTCGGAAACCTGACTGGAATTCATCCAAAAGTCCGTTTAAGCTCAAGAAATTGCTGAGTTGATTAAAAAACACTTTTTCAACTATTTTAGTTACGAAGGGAAGGTTTGCGATTGGTCTATAATTTGCTAGCAGGGAGACATCCAGTGTTCTCTTTTTTTAGAATGGGCTTGACGACAGCTACTTTCAGAGATTTAGGAAGCTCACCTGATTGAAGTGAGCAATTAATTATTTGTTGTAAATCGATCTGAACAGATTTCACAATGGGTTTGAAAAAGCCAGATGGTATTGAGTCACAGTGTTGCCACAGTTACCTTGAAAAAGTAACTTAGTTACTTTACTGATTACTTGGTTTTAAAAGTAACTAAATTGCGTTACTGATGACTTGATTTTAAAAGTAACTAAATTAGATTAAAAGTTACTTTTTTAGTTACTTTCAGCAGCTGCCGATAACACCATCTCAACATAAAAATAATGCAGTAGAAACGGAGTTCCAAATACTTTATTGAAAGTGCATTTTTAACATGAAAATAAAGTTTTTTTTTATGAAAAACAAAATAGGCAGTCTCTCTTGACTTCTTGTAACGTAAATACTTTTTATAAAACAAAAAATAATCTATCCAGGTTGAAAATGAAAATCCCCTAAATTCCTCTATTGTTTGTTTGTTCCGCTATTCCAGTGTGTACACATGTATCAGTTTAAATATTTCTTAGTAGTTATTGACAGTTATAATTGTTTTTTGGTTTGTTTGTTTTTTCTCTTCAAAATAAGGATCAGGAAAACAAAAGGTTGATAATTTAATGTTAAATATAAATATTTAACCTTTAGACAGACACCAACACAATTAAACAGAATATTTGCACATTGTGAAGTATTTCAGAAACATAAATTTAAGACATGAAATAAACCTACCGTCCAGCCAAAAGAAATATGAAGCCACCTTATGGAACAATAAATCTATCAAACACATTTTAACCACTTAATATATGCAAAAATATTTCCAAAAGTTCATTTCCCTTTTTAATCAACAATTTTTGAATTTAACAATTTTTTTTTTCTTTTGTCATCACTTTCATTTTTGGTTAATGTATGACATCTTTTTTTGTTTTTTTAATCTGAGACACGATGATGACCACAGAATCACTACTGTTTATATTTTGTTTTTTGGGCTGTCGTAATCGCGGGCACGTCTCAGTTCTCCTATCTGCTGCTCATGCTAGTTGTGTACATTGACAGGGAGCCACAAACTGAGAAATGAGATACTTGCAGTGTGCTTTTAGCATAGCTGGTGTGTTGGCTGTGGGACATACCTGTGTCGTTTGAATCCATGCATTGGATCGTCACGGGAGTTATTCTTTTTGGCTCGCGCGCAGTACCAACGCCGGCCCGGGACATACAAGTGCACCGAGAGGACTCGATAGCCATGGGAAATACCGAGATGTACGGCACCGGCTTCTGCTAACTGTCTCCATTTGTATGTTGTCACTCGTTGCGCGCGCGCGCGCCGTGTCGCGAGCACGGAAACATGGAAGTAGCTTGAATGGTGATGCTACTGAAATGTAAACAAAACAAGTAGAGCACGGCGCAGAACTCTTGCTATTGTTATGAAAACCATAAAGCCTCACTCGCAACCGATACGGTCGTTTAGCTCCCCTTGACGAACGATGGTTCGGTCGAATCGTTTTTTTGTTCCACCCCTACTGAAAACGTAACTTGTCTGACGTCACTCCCCCTGGCGAGAGGGCGGAGACGACCTCATCCCATAATGCTTCACGGACCAGTTGAGGATGGAAATAAATTATTTTTTTTTTACCACTTTTATGGTCCATAATGCACACTTTTTTTGTTGTGTTGTGTGCCTGTTGGTTAATAAAACTAGTAGTAAAAGTATCATCACTTTTGTTTTGAATGTGCAAACCATTCACGACCAGACCATGGCTGAATTCAGTGTGGTGATCAATGACTTCTGCCTCATCTTCGTAGTTAGCAGTAGTTGTTTGTGACTGTTACAACCGTGAGATAGTTTGCCTTCTTCATGAAAATGTGGAGTAACGCATTGATTCTCTGGACAGTAACTTTAATCAGACTACTTTGTAGAATAAAGTAACGCGTTAGACTATTAGTTACTTTAGAAAGCAACTTTTTTGAGTAACGCGTTACTAAGCAACGCGTTACCGGCAACACTGTTGAGTCAAGACAGCTCGTGGAAGGTTTCAATTGCTGAACCAAGTCTACTACAGTATTTTGATCCACTGAGTCAAATTCTGTAATGTTAATTAAATTATTCCTAGGTGATTTTAAGTGCTGCACCATTTTTGTTATTTTGCTGGTTTGTAACAATGTTTGACCTGATGGCGTGTACTTTTTCACTAAAGTAGCAGGCAAATTCATTGCATTTATCTGTTGAGAGGAGTTCTGGCGCTGTTTGATTTGGGGGATTTGTGAGTTTGTCAAGCACGGCAAATAGAGTGCGTGTATTGTTGAGGTTCCTACTAATAATTTCAGAAAAGTGTTGTTGTCTAGCTATTACTAACTCTTGGTTAAAAAGACAAAGACATTGTCTGTACAGGTCAAAATTAACTTGGAGTTTAGTTTTTCTCCACTTTAGGTCTGCTTTTCTGCATTTAGATTTCAAAGTCATTATGTTGGTAGCACACCTCCAAGGTGTTTTAGTTCGGGATGAAATGGTCTTAGTTTTAATAGGAGCAACAGCATCCAAAACATTTGAGATTTTTGAGGTGAATTCATCCAGAAGTTCATCAACGGTCTCTGCATTTACAGTTGGTGATGCAGCCATTAATTCCATAAACATGTTTCTTGTTTCTCATTTATGTACCCTTTTTTAATAGATGTGACAAGGTGATTGATCTCACCTGCACTGACTTAAAATGATCCTCTATTGTTTAGTCCACTTCAACGTTGACTATAAAAACTGGCAGATTACTATCTTGCGGACTGACTCTTTGGTGTGGAGGCCCACCCACTTCTGGGTCTTGCCATCCTCGACGTTTGTTACCATGTGTGCCTCAGGTAAGTTAGCATGTTATTGATCGCTTTATTGGTGCGATACATTTTTGTTCTTTTTGGTAGATTATGCATGCCTGGTTTACCAGAATTCTCCTCCCTGCCCTGCCTTGCGGTCTTCATTGAGACTGTCTGCGTGAAATGTTGCCTTCTCCTGCGGGTGCTGCTGGTAGGTAGATTTTATTGTATTTATAGAATTTGATATTAATCGCTAACCTTGTGACAGGGACGGGCGTGTTGTGGGGAGCAGACGGACATCGCCGTTAGACCGCGGCTGCTTTGCTTTGCTTGCTGTTGCTGTGCTGTGTAAAATCTTTTACTACTGTGTGAAACCTCGCCGTCGGGAGCGCGGCTGATCCCCGTGGTGCCGCACCGCCTTCTCTTCCTCCTGGGCAAGCCTGCTTGGCCTCTCGTCGGCGCCAGCCAGCGAACTACACGGTGGTGTCGCTAAGACGTTCCAGTTCGGCTGACTCGGCCAGCGACCTGCCTGCGTGGACTGTATTTTAAGAGAATTAGATTTCTTAAAAATATATATTTTAATATTCCCCTATTGTTCGATTGGGGTTAATTTGGGTGGGTTTGTTGATTTAAGTTGTTTTTGTTGGATTGATTTACTTATTTGTGTTTTCCCTTTTTTTTCCCCCTTTTTATCCAGGCTCAACGGTGGTGGTCCAAGGTGGTGGCGACCGTTTTTTTGTGTGCTGTGCCTCCCTGGTTGTGGGTTCACTTTCCCCTCCTTCACTGGCGTGAGTGTGTCACATTTATTGGTGTGTAACTTTTTTTTATAGGTGTTCTCCCCCCCGTCAAAGGGCCTTGACACCATTGTTGAGCTCTGGACCAAGTTTATTGTTTTTGGATGAATTAAATAAATTTTCATTTGTATTCTTTTTGTATCAACACTGTCTCATGCTCAGTGAATATCGAACCTGTGTGCCTTGTGTTTAAAATCAATTCCTTGGGTGTCTCCCCAAGGTGGCGTTGTCAGCCCATTCCATCGCATTATTGTGAAGTCGCCACATAGAGACAGTAGTTGTTTGAACTTCTGGGATTGTTTGTAATTCAAAAAACACACAGGAATGATCTGAAATAGCCAGATCTTTCACCTCAACAGATAAAATGTCAACACCTTTAGAGATGACGAGATCAAGAATGTGACCTTGATTGTGTGTTGGACCTTTTACATGTTGTGAGAGACCAAAAGTATCAAGTATATTACACAATTCTTTGGTATTTTTATCCAAGTTGTTGTCAACATGAATGTTAAAGTCTCCAGTTAAGACCCGATAGTCATAGCATTTCTTCAAATTCCTCCATGAATCTGCCTTTTTGTTTTGGAGGTCTATAAATTATGACAATGACGATGTTTGGTTCACCTTTTACCAAAAGACTAAGATATTCAAATGAATTAAAGCCTCCCTAATAAAATTTCTTTACACTGAAATAGAGATTTAAAAATGGCAGCAAGTCCACCACCTTTTTTTCCATTACGACATTTGTTCATGAAACTAAAATTTGTTGGTGTTGCCTCATTCAGAACAGTGTTGCAGGAACCTTCTGTTAGCCATGTTTCACTGAGGAGAAATAAGTCAAGATCATATGTCATAATAATGTCATGAATCAACAATGATTTGTTAACTTGTGATCTTGTATTTAGTAGCGCTAGTTTCACAGTGGTAATCGGAGACGCTGGTTTAGTCAGAGGTTGACAAGCTGTACTGACTAGGTTTGTAGCTTCTGACTTATTTCTTCTCATTTCTTTTGCCAACTTTCTATTTCTTGTAATCACAGGAATGCTACAAGCTTCCTTGGGTCCTGACTTATTCTGGGAACACAGATTTTTTATATTGTATATGTAGTCTGGACCCAAAGCATATCAGACCGAGCTGTAGTTGAGATCCTCCATAGCCAAAGATGGAGGTCGGCGGGTGGAGAGCTGTTTGCTGAGGCTTGGTGGAGTCAGACAATTAGTAGATAGCTGAATGTGGCGTCTTGGAGGGAGCATGGGTGAACAGTCATCAGTAGACAGCTGCTAGGAGAGACTTTTATTTAGCTGTATGGAGAGATTGACCAGATTGCTCAACCTATTGGTGAGACTCGATGGCGAGTCAGTCATTCGGTCATTCAGGGCCGGTGCACAGCGCGGGGGTGCGTCCGGCAGTGAATCCGGTAGTGGCGCTGTCTGGCAGGCGTCGCTTGGGGGCGATGAACAGCGCAGGGGTGCATCTGGTAGTGAAACTGGTGGTGGTAGTCGTGGTGGTGTTTGGCAGGCATCGTTCGGGAGCAGGGGAGCTGGATGGTCGGTGTTTTGAGTGTGGACAGATGAGGACAAATCAATCTGTTCTGAAGGGCAGGGAGTGGAAGATAGTGAGCCAGCCTCACCAGACCCTCTTCTTATCGGTTGTTGTGTTTCATGTCCTTTGTTTTGGGAACATAGTGTCCAGTGACGCACGCTATGGAAGATGTTGGCTGTTAGTAATCTGACTCCCTGCTTATTGAGGTAAATCCCATTGCGTTGGAAAAGATGGCGACGTTCACAAAACGTAGAAAAATTGTCAATAAAGTTCACTGAGTAAGAGGCACAGATGCTTTTCAGCCATCTCGAGAGTGACGTAATCCGACTGAAACGCTCATCTCCTGGTCGGACAGTAGGCAGAGGACCACTCAGAAAAACCTCTGCGTTTAGGCATATCATCTTGTGTAGAAGGGTAATAAAGTGTTGCTTCAGTATCTCTGACTGTTTTTTCAACACATCGAATGCTCCTGTGTGAATCACAATCGATCTCACAGTCGAGTAGTCAGTAGCAATCTTGTCGACTTTTTCAGAAATGTCCAGCACCATGTCATTATTAAAACACAGAACCTTTGTGTTTTTTCTGATGCACAGACGTTTAACACCAAACAAGGCTTTGTCGCCTATTATCAGTGTTTGTGTCTCAGTAGCTGAATGCATTTGCTGAAAAGGTCCGGTTTCATACCTTTGACTGGTGCTGTGATCTCCCGAGGCTTGCTGGCTCGGCGACAGCACGGCAAATCTGTTTCTCAGTTCGATATCAGTATTTTGTCTTCGTCGGCCAAGAGACGGTTTCCTTTTTCTTGCTGGTACCAACGCCCAAGACTGATTTCTTGGGGTTGAGGTAGCCTTTTGCATAGGCCGACGTGTTTCCTCAGGCATTAGTTGGCGGTCAGGTCCAGCTGTTGGGCGACGACTCCTCAGTTTTGGCTTTGCTCCCAGCACATTCCACAGAGGGTCGGTGGATGGAGCTAGCTGTTTGTTAGCATGCTCATGACCACCGTTTGGAGACATTGGCAGTGTGGTGTCATTCCACGATTTTCCATTCACCTCCACAAACATTTCAAGGCGGTGCATTCTTGTCTCCAGCACTGCCATCTACTGAAGAAGTTTGTGGTATTCATCGGTCGAGATGGAAGGCATCATTCGTCCAGCCGTGCTGCTAGTAGCAGTCGCGTGCTGATTCGCAGGCCGTGCTCACGTTATCGTGAGGAGTTTCCAAAAAGATGTTGGAAAATGCGCCCAGCTGGTTGTATCTACCAAACAAAAAGGTAGTACAGCCACATTGAGGCAAATGTCCAGGAAAAATCACAGAAAAAAAAAAAGAAAAAAGCAGTTATCAGCTGAAAGAATGCAAAGCAGGAGCAGAGCAGATTGCGTCTACACACTAGGCAAGCAGGAAGCAAAAGCAAAGGCCAAAACCTCTCAGGGGGCTGGCTTTACCAAATTTTAGGTTCTATTACTGGACCTCCAACATTAGGGTTCTTGAGCATTGGCTTCAATATGAGGTTGATTTTCTTCCAGCATGGTTGGAAATGGAGATGAGATTCACACACCCAGTGACCTTGAAAGCTTTAGTGCACTCTCCTATCCATTCCTCTACAGCGCTCTATACTAAGAATGTGGTTGTCAAGGCTACATTTAGAGTTTGGGTTCAGTTTAAGCGCTACTGCGGCTTACAGACTACATCTATCCATGCTCCAGTGGCAGCTAACCATGTTTTTCCTCCCTCCCTTTTAGATAAAACTTTCCTAGAGTGGACACGCTTTGGTATTAGTACTTTCAGAGATTTGTTCATTAATAATATTTTTGCTTCTTTTCAGCAACTCTCAGACAAATTTTCGCTCCCAAAACATCTTTTTTTTTTTTAAGACACAAGTCCGCAGCTTTGTTCGCAATACTTAGTTTTCTCCATTTACCTCCTGAGACTGCTTTGGATTCCTACTTTTCAAGGCTCTATTTCACGTATCTATAATATGATTTTTTGCTTGCGTTTAGAGTCGCTGGACCTAATTAAGTCACAATGGGAGGAGGACCTGGGTCTGACAATTACCGAGGATGTGTGGTCAGAGATTTTAAAACGGGTATATCAATCCTCTATCTGTGCAAGACACAGTCTTATTCAATGTAAAATTGTACACCGTATATATTACACTAAGGCCCGTTTAGCTAAGATTTATGACAACATAAACCCAGCCTGTGATAGATGCCAACAGTCTCTTACGAACTTAATTCATAAATTTTGGCTTTGTCCGTCATTAAACTAATATTGGATGCATATTTTTGATACTTTAACGGTTGTGATTGGTCAAAAAATTGAGCCAAATGCTTTGAGTGCTTTGAGTCAGAGTCAGAGTCATTGTCCCAGGCCCCCTGTGCCGCAACTACGAGTCCAGCAGCCAGGGCACATTGGTGAAGACGCACTTCCCTATCCTCAATACTCTGCACTAAGCTAAAGGTGAAATACGTCAGGGGCGGCAGGGCTAGCAGCCAGATCAGCAAGGTCAGGCTGATATTCCTGCAGTTCACGGAGGAGGTCAAGGTCAATGGTCGAGAAAGGGACACAGTCACTCCGACTCGGCTCAGCCTGGTCTGGATCCGCCTGACCGGTCTGGGCGGAGGACGGGCCGGCTCCTCCATCGTCAACTGATCCGGCCCCAATGTCTCCTCCAACTGATGCATCTCCACCCATTCCTGTGGTGGGGGGTGGGAGAGCTGCACTTCCCCCCCCCTCGGGGGAAACACCACCTGTGACAGCACCCGGACTAGGCTGCTCATTGTCCTCAGAGGCGGAGGTAGCGAGCCACTACTAGGTGATGAAGAGTCGCCCCCTTGTGCTAGCCTTTGGGATCGTCTAGGGGCGCGCTGCACAGAGGGTTCTCTAGCTGCCGCGGGCGTCCGAGACCTGGCTTCTCCCTGCGGGGTGGCGTGGTCACCCCTGGCCAGGCCTGGTTGCGTTTCAGCAGGCCCTTCAGGCCGCGGTGCAGGACAGCAGTGGTTTAGGTGGAACCAGACTGATTTACCTTGGACTTTGACAGAAGTCGGAGTTGACAAGATGACCTTGAAAGGACCTTCACGTCGAGCCTCGTTCCACCTGCGCTTGAACGTCTTCACGTACACCCAATCACCGGGCACCACACGCTGCAGGTCAGGCTGGATTTCAGCCTGTCGGTCCTCTGCGGTCTCGAGTACCTGTCGAGAGATAGCCTTGTGTATTTGGGTTAAATGGTGCAGGTAGGAGGTCAATTCCATTTCACACTGTTCTAATGGAGGCCCTTCATACGGGCCCCTCAAAAAGGGCACAGGCATGCGACGGCCAGTTAGCATTTCATGCGGGGTTAAATGGGTCGTGCGGTTAGACTGTGATCTCATTGACATGAGAGCTAGCGGCAAGGCGTCCATCCAATTCAACTTACCATTACTGCTTGCTCTAATTTTGGCTAATTTGGCTTTCAAGGTACCATTAGCACGTTCGACCACACCTTGAGACTGGGGGTGGTAGACACATCCAAATTTTTGTTTTATTCCAAGCATTTTCATGCTAATTTTCACAATGTTGGCAACAAATGCTGGACCATTATCCGAGCTGATCAGGTCAGGGATGCCAAATCTGGGGAACACCTCCCTGCACAAGAATTTAGCAGCAGAACTGGCATCAGGACCCTTCGTGGGGGCAGCCTCAATCCACCTACTAAACCTGTCAATTACCACCAGAACATATCTGTAGCCCCTCACCCGTTCAATCATGTCGATGTGGTCCATTATGAGATGCCGAAACGGTCCTTCTGGTATAGGTATGTGGCCCAGTGGTGCTGAAAAGGATTTCCTCACATTGTGCTGTGCACACACAATGCACTCGTGTAAAGTCCGATCCACCATGGCCGCCAGGAAAGGGGTCCACCAAACCGCTTTTCGCTTGCGCAACACTTCACCCCGATGACAATGATCTTGGCCATGGGCAGCCAAAATTGCTGTTTTCACCAATGACAGGGGCAACACAAAATGTCCCTCCGGGCTGCGCCACAAGTTTCTCTGATGGCCATCTGTCAAACACTTGGAAGCGCCTCTCTTCTTCCAAACACTCTTTTCATACACCGACGCCGCATCCTGGGTCTCAATCAGGGAGACTAATGTAGTCAAAGGCTCACAGTCACCGGCAACCAGCAGGGGGGCCATAGCCCCCGCCGATGCAACCTCCCTGGCCACCTCATCTGCATAGTTATTCCCCTTGGCAACCAAAGAGTCATTCTTTTGGTGGCTAGCACATTTGATGATAGCCAAAGCCGATGGCAGCATCATGGCTACCAAAAGGGAGGCCAGCGCTTCTGCATGAACAACTGGAGTACCATCAGCTCGCTTAAAGCCTCGTTGCTGCCAAATTTTTCCATTAATATGACACACACCATAAGCATATGCAGAATCTGTGTATGCATTAAGATGCTTGTCTCGTGCCAATTGACATGCAGCTGTCAACGCCATCAGCTCAGCAAGCTGGGCTGAACAAGGCTGCGGAACCTTTTTCGCCTGCACTTTAGATAATGAACCATCCAAGTGCAATTGGACAACTGCATAACCCGCATGGTTACCTGTTACATCTTTAAAGCATGACCCATCAACAAAATATGTGAGATCCGCCTCGATAGGTTGATTATGAAGGTCATCACGAGGTTTCAAAAATTCCTCTGTTGATTGAATACACTCATGCGTTACATCTGATTCTGGGACCATCATACGAGTAGCTGGATTAACTGTATTACATCTTTGTATCGTTAACTCAGGTGCTGACAAAATTACTTCGTATCCGGTACGCCGGGCTTGAGTCAGCACAAAACGCGGACTTGTAAACAACGCATGCAATTGATGTGAGGTAAAAAGGGACACAGGGTGGCCCATAGTTATGGCTGCTGCCTTTTGAAACGCAAAGACGGCCGATGCTAATCCTTGGTAGCATGGAGGCAACCCTAACTCAACATTGTCCAATTTAGAACTATAGTAAGCAATCGGCTGCTTCCCAGTTGGAGTATCCTGCATCAAGACAGCACATGCATGCCCAGATTTTTCTGCAACATACAAGAGGAATGGCTTTGAGTAATCAGGGTTTCCCAAAGCAGGTGCTTCTTGGAGGTCACGTTTTAGCATTGAGAATCCTTGAAGGGCTTTTTCATTCCACTCCAAGTTAGCTGAGCCATTGTTCTGTCCGGCCGCGCGGATCATTTCACGCAGAGGGGCCGCTTTTATGGCATAGTCACAGATCCAGGCTCTGCTATATCCTGTCATTCCCAAAAAAGTTAGCATTTGACTCACTGTTTTTGGCTGTGAGGCTTTAGCAATTGACTCTAGGTGAGTAGGAGATATTTTTCGCAAGTTGCCACATAGCCTCCTCCCCAAGTAGTCTACCTCCTTTTGACAGAACTGCAACTTATCTCTGCTAACTTTGTGCCCTCCCTTTTCAAGTGCTAAGAGGACAGTCAATGAATCACGCTCGCAATATTCTTTTGTCGGACTGGCAACCAAAATGTCATCCATATACTGGATGACAGTGCTGCTCACGTCCAGGTGACCTAAATCCTCTGACAGGACCCTGTTAAAGATTGTGGGGCTGTCAACATAGCCCTGTGGTAGGCGTGTATAGGTATACTGCTGCCCTTCATACGTGAATGCAAACAAATATTGTGATACTGGGTGTACTGGAACGCTGAAAAATGCTGAACACAAATCAATCACTGTATACCAGAGTGATTCAGGTGGGATGTTAGAAAGCAAAGTGTGGGGGTCCGGCACCACGGGAGTCTCAGCATCCACTATGGCATTAATAGGTCGTAAATCATGCACAAGTCTGTAATCAGGTGAGCGTGGCTTAGGAACCGGGAAAATTGGTGTGTTACATGGGCTCTGTGTTTTGACCAGGACCCCTGCTGCTATCAATCCTTCAATAGTGGGTTTTATCCCTATGGCTGCTTGTGGCTTCAGGGGATACTGGCTTTTATTGGGCAGTGTCACGTTTGGTTTTAATTTGATTACAACTGGCTGTGCTGACTTAACAAAGCCTATATCTGTCTTATGTTGTGACCACAGTCGCGAGCGTATCTGGCCAAGCAGGCTTTCATGTTCTGCTGACAGTGAGGCTTGCACCAAAGCTGGCCTGTGCACCAATGTGGTCACAGCGCGGCCTTCACTGACAGCAAAAAATGAAATTTTGATAAATTGTTTATCGGGTGAAATATGGACGCGCGGATTATTGGTGTCTTTCCATGCAATAATTTGTAATGCTGCTTTTACCATTGGGCCAAGCTCCCATGATTTGTGTCCCTTTTCGACAAACAGTGTCATGTGTGGTGTTGAATTTAGCACTTGAAACCATATGGCTGCTCTTAATGGAAGTGTAATTGCTGCGGCTGCCCCTTGGGGGCCTACATAAATGTTGACTATGTGCACATAGAAGCAATTATTGTCCATAATTTCCTTCCAGCAAATCTCATAGTCTTTGTGGTTTTGCAATTCGTCAAAGAAGAGTGTACAGTGTTCAGGCATTGATGGCTTTCTTGCATGGGGCAGTATTTTTTGTATCCATTCAGTCCATAATTTCCAATCCGACAGGAGTGGTGCAGTCTTCACGAGCAACAGAGAGTATACAGTGGCATAATGCTGCTTTTCTCGTGGGGCCTGAAGTGGCATCAGGGTGGTGGCTTGTAGCGAGTCTTTTGGCGGCAGCTCGACCCAGATGCCATCTGGTGTGCACATGATGTTGGCATTTAGTGCACAGAGAATGTCTCGTCCAAGTAGGTTGATAGGCGTTTGGTCAGAGATGAGGAGCGGTGCCACTACCTTTCTTCCTGATACCAACATTGGAATTGGTTGAGTGAGGGGATGAGCTGGGTTTTCCCAGAGAAACCTATTGTCTTTATCGATGAGCCAGACAGGGGGAGTTTTAATCCAGAGCTCCCCACGCAGGAATAAGTAGCCCCTGTATCCACCATGAAGTCATGCTCTGATCCTTCAATGACAACAGGGACAGTGGGCCCATCTTGTGGTTGCGTTGTTACTGCTGGCGCCATGATGATTTCTCCCCCAGGCTTCTCTGGGCCTCCCTATTGTGGCCCTCTGAGATCTATCCAGGGATTGGTGGGACAGTCGCGTTTGAGGTGGCCTGGCTCGCCGCAGCCCCAGCATTCGTTTCCCTGGGGGCGGTTCTGGGATGAAGTGCCCCGGGGTGCTGGTCCTCGATGAGCCGCATTGCGCCTGGGGTCAGCAAATGAGGTCGGTGGTCCCCCATGGTGGCCTGCTGGAACACTCTGCGGGCCCGCATTTCCACGACCAGGTGTCCGCCGGCTTCCATGGCTGTGAGTCTCCCTTGTGGGCAGGCTTCTTCCATCCCTTGACTCATTATAGTGCACGTGGATTTCAGTTGGCACTGAAGGATGCATGGGAAGGTTCAGGGTCTGCGGCACATTAGGCTGAGTCAGCAGGGGTCCTCCTAGTGGGAGGATTGGCAGGACAGCAGCTGGCACAGGTGCAGGTGCTTGTGTTGTGAAGGCAGTCGCCTGGGGCATGGAGGCCGTTACTTGGGGCACCTGGGGGCAGGAGGCCACATTTGGGGCCACAGTTGGAGCCGGAGGCTCAGGGGTCGGGGGAACTCCCACCGTTACTAGAGGAGCTTGAGTCTTGACCTTGTCCTTCTTTTGTCTCAGCTCAGTCAGCTGCAAGTGGGTGAGCTTGGCGTTCATCTGACGATGTGCCTCTTCTTCTTTTTGTTTTTCCTTCCGCAGGGCCTCCACATGGTGCACCAGGTGCTCTTGGAATAGAGGCCAGTCCATTTTCATGAGTCCCACCACATTGTCCAGCCGGTCTTGAACCTCATCAGGCATTGATTTTTTCACCATGACTTTGAACAGGCTCTCAGTGGTGCTGTTGGAATTCCAGGCGCTGCCTGTCTCCTCTCTCCACTTCCGCTGGAAAGAGTGAAGGAACTTTATGGGGCATTCATCTTCTTTCAATGTCTCGCCCTCCAGTTTGGCTGGGTCCATTTTTTCTGGATAATATTGTCGCAGCTGCTTCCACACATCACCACGGTGTCCATTGAAGCCAACATGATCAGCCTGGTTCCCCATCAGCAGCACATCCAGTCCAGCGCTCTCCAGGATCTCTTCTGCTGCATGTTTTCCGACCAGGTGCATCAACAGCGCTTTGATGTCTCCCAAGGCCAGCGTGACTCCGGCTGTGCTTTCTTCCAGGGCAGTGATCCACTTGTTAGCCCCGTTCGTTAAATCAGGCAGCCTGTCAGCTAGACCTATCATGTCGCAGAAGGACCAAGGCACATAGTGCCGCTTTCCATAGCTTCTGGTGACCAGTGGGCACTGGGAGACGCTGGCACCGTGAGGGCCTCCCTGCTCGCTGCTTGGGTGGTATGCTCTTCCGCTGCGCAGTGTTCCGCCAGGCCCATGTGGCCCGGCTGCATTCCTGCCAGGAAATGATGATCTTGGAGTGTTTTCATAGTCCGCCCCTTGCAGCGGCCTTTCAGTGCTCCACTGGCTGGTGTAGTGGGGAGGATTAAATGTCTCAGGGATGTCCACCAGAGCCTCCTGGTTGGGCGTGGGAGCGGTGTAGGAAGCGGGCGGTGGGTTCTGGCGTGGATGCTGGCCTCCTTCTGGAGTGGGCACAGGGTGCAGGTTCAACTCCCGCCTTGCCGTCAAGGGAGTCTGGGGGCTTAGAATTGGGGGTGTCGGGTCGGCAGCGCATTCTGACAGCTGGATCAGGGATGATTTTGGGCACCTGCTTTCACCCCCTTCGTACCGCTTCTCCATCTCAGCCAGTGAAAGGAGCCCTTTGCTGGGGCCTCCCTCATTTGCATGTGTAATGTGCCCTTGATCTCTAAGGCACTCTGCTAGCATTATGTCTCTGTATTGCTTTCTGTTGTCTCTCATTTCTTGAGTTGTCATTTCCATGAAGTCCAATGAGTCATCCGTGAACTTCTTCTTTTTTGACCACAAGGGCAAGGCATCAACTCCTACTTTTCTAATTACTTCTCGGAGGGTACTTAGTTTTTCTTCCAGTTCCTCCTCATCAATCATGGGTGTGCGTGTGCGCGTATTCGGACCAGGTCTATGTGTGAATGAACTTGATCGAGCTGTGGGGTTGTGGGCTAATGTGTCTATACTATTCTCTCTGGCTCTAATGCGTGTGAGTGTGTGTGCTTCAGCAGCGCGTCCGTGTGCAAAGGTCAAAGGGTCAATGGAGTGCGCGCGCGCGTGTGTGAGCTCGCTTGGACCAACTGTGTGTGCGCATGCATGCATGTCTGTACCTAACATGTCTCCTAGTGAACTAGGACTACAAGTGGATGTTGGCGGGCTCAAAGAATCGTCCGCCCCTGCACTTGCATCAAAGACCACCCCCCCACATGCTCTGCCTTCTTTAGGCTGTGTTCTAAATGACACCTCAAAAGTGCCTGTAACTTCCCCGCTTAGACTTTTATTCTGGTGGCTTCTTACCACGTACTGACCCCCCCTTTTTTCACACGTGTATGGTGGTGGATTATCCTGCAATGCTGGAGCAGTGGGCAGGCACAGTGGCCCCTCAGCTTTACTTTTTTGAATTTGAGGCTGAGACGGCCTTTCTTCCCTTAGCGGGAGCTGCGATGCTCCAAATGCCCGCTTTCTGCCCTCCTCCCTAAAAAATCGAAGCACTTCCCGTTCTCTAGCCCGCTTTCCTTGCCTGCTTGCGCTAAAGTCTTTTGCTTTATAATGTTTGATATTTTGCTCAATTTCATGGCAACAGGCAGCCATAAAGGTCCCTTCTTTTGGCCATCTTAATTGGCCAGAGGTTCTTTTGTGCCACTTTGCCATACATTGTCGAATTTGTTGCTCAAAATCAGGTTTTTGCATGATTACAAATGCCATTGGGCTAGATGTCCCAACTCCCTTTGAGTGTCGAACACCCATGACGCCCTGCGTAACCTCACCTGATTGTGAATTCAGACTTGCCGGTTCGTTGTCCGCGCTTACTTTTATCAAGACAATTATCTTGCCCGCGGTAATAGCAGTTTTTAATTTTGTTTGGGGGTGAAAAGTTAACCTTAGCTGCTCCTCGCCGTCACAGTCAATTTCCTTAGTTAATTGCCCAAATTTACCCACCTCCCAATGCACTTTTCGGGGAACCACTGAGATACAGAGCTTTGGATCTTCTGAAATTTTGTTTTCTCCCACAAGAGGCAAGTGGTTGGGGATTCCCAAGAAAGGTTTTAGAGGGACAACTGCTTGATCTTGAAAATTTCTGCAGAGATAGTCCAACAGTGGAGCTAGCTTGGTTGCTGTCCAAATTCCCCTAAGTTGCAAATCCCAGTCAATACCAGGAAAATCTTTCTTAATACAATCAAGATTACAGAAATCTGTTATTTTCCACAGTTTATGATTTATCAATAGCTCACTTTGCCACTGTTCTTTTCCGTTTTTGTCACGAAAGGTACGCTCAAGCCAGAAATGGGTTCTTATTCCCTGCACTTCGGGCTCGTCAATATCAGGAATGTTTAATTTCGGCACACTTTCCTGTACGATTATATTCTCCATCCACTATTAGTTCATATCACTCACCTTACTTTTATTTATCCTACTTTTCCTATTTCCTTTCTTTATTTATTCACCTAATTGTTTTATTATTATTGCTATCGTTATTATTATTATTATTATTATTGCCGACAACAAAAAGGCACTTTATCTATTTATTTATTTATTTATTTTTTAAACTCACTCTCCTTCCTTTCTATCCCTCCCACTGCAGGCTTTCACAATTTTATTTCTTATTTTTCCATACAGTTTACAATGCAATCCACAGAATAATTTACAATGCGATTCACAAATCTTTCCAACACTATTTTCCACTATCTCACAATCCTTCCCTAATTACCTATTTAACATCAGCTTCTCAGAAAACCTTCCTTTGTCTTTCGCCAACCTGGCTAGCACACAGGCGTCAACCACTGACCTTCTCACTCTTCTGCACACTTTCATCCAATTTTGCTCAAACGCCACTAGACAATACTACGCAACCTTCTTCCAATTAACAACTTTTTCTTGATTATCCCTTCCGGACTCTTAAACAACAACTTTCAGTTATGCTTTTTCCTGCTAGCAATCCACTTTTATCCACAAGCCCGCCGCCTGCCACACAGTTTGCCTGTCACAGACCTAAAGATATTACAACAACAGTTCTTCTTGAACTAAGCTTATAGACAGAAACACAGTGATCTTAATGACCTAAAGCCTTCCTGGCTGGGGACACTGCAATCACTTGGCTCAATACAATTTCTTTAGCCTACTCCGAGGCTCTTGGGCACACACACACAAAAAATAAGGTCTTCCTTGACCTAGAAACCCACCCGGATTTCACACACTTAGCACAATGCTTCTCGGCCTGCCCTGAGGCCGAAAAATAGGGTCACCTTAACCCAAGCAGGTGCTCAGTTACCAGTCAAATTCACATCACAATGAGTCCATCTCGGACTTACAACAACGTCCACCTGGACGAGACCCGTCTTGGGTTTTAAAACAATAATACTGTGGCTCACCTAGAGCAGAAGCCTAACCTTTAGGCTTTTACAACAAAAAATGATCCTTCCTGGATCTCCCCTTCCTGGGGCACACACAGCTGCAGCTCACCTTGAGCAAAGAACACTTTCTACTTAATACTTTGGCCGTTTTTCACACAACAAGACAAACATACAACATGCATGTGGTCAGGTTGACTTGGACTCCTACAATTTACAATTTACTTTTGACTAAATTCAAAATAGACCTGGGCATATGTCAGACAGCTAGACACGCCGTGATCAGGCAGTTAGTTTCCAGACTTCAATAATTGAGCAGAATAAAAGGTCTGCTTACCTTAATTTTTGAAGGCCTTGTCTGGAAGTAACGCACCGATTTGGCGTGACACGCTGTCCGTTTTTCCCCAGAACTTTGTCCAAATCCGGTTGTCACGGCAACAAAATGTCGGCTCTCCGTCAGGCCGGAGCCGGAAGGCTGGCCGCAGCGTCACCTGTTCCAACACCTGTTGGCAGGCTGATGCACCAGGTCCCCTTTTGCGTTGTGAGTTGGAAGAAAATGCGAGTCAGAACAAAGAATAGGCGGGAATCCAAAGTCAAGCTGAACAAAAAGCGGCTTTATTGGCAAAAGCACACTGAGACCATTCAATTTGCGCAAATGGAAGAAATCTGATGATTTCAGGAAATGCAACAGTTCATAAAGCTTCACCCATGGTACAACCTCTTTTCCTGATTGGCTATCAAACCTGCCTGCCCACTTCACGCTTAGATCTTATTGGCAAGGGAAAGCCTCGGCCAAACCCACTTATTATGAGATGCAGTTTACTGAATGCTAATAGTATCTGCTTTTGACCACTAGGGGGTAGTGCGAGCTTAGTTTTGTGACTTCTACTGGTATCCAATTGTTATAAAGTGGCCCGCAGATTATACGTCTCCCCCCCATTCTTGAGACCAGAAGTAGTAACAGGTTTTTACTGGTATCAAAAGAACTTATTCGTACATAAAAAATAAGGCGACCTATCATTTACATTGTATAATCTAATAATTTTGCTAAAACTAACCTTTTGCAGACACCAAAGTAATGAGACCCTTGTCCTGAGCATCAGGCTGTCAGCTGACAGTTTGTAAAATAATGAGATCCTTGTTCTGAGCTTCTTCTATGACTGTCAACTGACAGTCATAAAGTAATTAAGATTCTTGCTCTGACCTTTTTCCCGTCATGGTTGTAAACTTTTCAGGATATCACTTGTTCGTTAGCCCTTAAGCGTGAAGGAGCAGTTTTTCAACAGTTGACCACAGTGAACATGTGATTTCTGGTATTTTCAGCTGGCACCTTAGAGTTACAAAGTTAAGTAAAATAAATGATTAATTGGTAACAAATACATGATTCCCTTTGTGACAAGTCAGGATACACACTGGCGTTTAATTTCCTTAAGCTATTTAAACACAAGTAGCAATCATAAAGTTGTTTAGCATGAAAAGGATTTCACTTGAACATTTGGCCTAGAATAGGTTAATAGTTCAAGAGACAGCACCAAAAATCAGATCCCACACTTTTTCAGTGGAGTAGTAGCTGACTTTTAGACATGACAATTTCAGACTCGGATATTGGATTTTGTGACCAATTGTAGGAAGCACACTGAGCTACTGCCTTTTGATTTTAATTTTTATTATTATTTATTTATTTATTTATTTTTTGTGGGAGATGAATCACT